>NC_067134.1:3459437-3706290 GCF_021347895.1 Acanthochromis polyacanthus | reverse complement strand
AAACTGTTGCCTAACAGGGATTACATTACACTTAGGGTTGCAGAATAGGCCCTCTGCTCTATCCACCTTTTGGAGGGACTCCTAAACCCCCGGGTTTTCTAACCCAGAACAGAGTATCCAGCCAGAGATTCTATCCTCTGTGGATCAGTGACTTTTTCCATTTCCATTAACCTTAGCGCTTCTTCATCATTTTCATCCTTTTTATTTCCATTAACCTTAGCACTTCTTCATCATTTTCATTTCTTCCAGAAGCACATTCAATTTTGTATACTAGAACACACAGGAGGAATTCTGACAACAGTTTTGGAATAGCCAATAGCAGACTTTGATGTCAACAGGCGTCTGCTTACCTTTTATAGGGCGCCCAAGTTGTCAAAAAGTCCTTTGTATGTCCGTTGTTTGTTCAAATGTACGTCTATTGTCAATTCTCCTTCTCCATCCGGGTCACGGCACCAAATTGTTGGAAATCAGCCTATCCTACAATTAAACAAACCAACAAAATATGTGTAAGGCTGTTTCCGCCCAGTTCTTTTGATGGAGTAGTCAGGAGACTTCTTCTTAAAATCAAAAGTATTTATTACAGCAAAATTGAATGTGCGATACAGAGCCTGGGCCTGAATCCTCTGTCCCTAACCGACAAGAAGTGTTCAGTCCAGTTCGGATGGAATCAGACTGCTAACTGTTCCTGACCCAGTCTTCTTATACTCCTAACAGTGTTGTATAGCTATTCTAATCAGGCCGGCCGCCCCTTCCGATGCTGCGTTGTTCCGCTGTCCTCTGTCACAGCTGATGTTTTGTCATTACGCTCACGTAGGAATGACTTCGCTTCTGCAAAGCAAGATTAGAAACTGCACATACAACTCGCTCATGTTCTTTACTGATTACAGCTTACGTCAAAAACTATCTGTACCTTTATTATCAAAAACTGTCTGTACTTTTGATTATCAATCACTTTATGTCTTGATCATCCTTGGTTTCAATCACGAGTAATAAGTAAAATAAAGCTGGACTTATCTCTTTGTTTCATTACAGTCACACCATTGGGTTAATGAATGCTCTTGACCTTCCTATTCCTCAGAACCAATACAACTCTTTAAATATGCACACTGAGCAATTATAAAACACACCATTTCCCACAATAGTATGAGCTTTTTTCCGTCTATTACAAAACCCAGTAGAATAACAAGCAGCAGTGCTACTTTAATCGATAATATTTTTACCAATGACACTCAATATGGATGCACAAATGGATTGCTGATCTGTGACATATCAGACCACTTACCTGTGTTCACGATAAAAGACTGGAAATGTAGGAAAAAACAAAATTCAAGATAGCTAGCCAGAAGCATTTACAGACTGAACAAACAACTAATGCGCTGTTCAACGCCCTGTTGGAACAGGACTGGAGTTCAGTGTACAATGAAGAAAATGCTGACAGTGCATATGAGAACTTTTTAGAAATATTCATTATGTCATTTAATAAATACTGTCCTATTATAAATGATAAGAAGAAGAATAGATACAAAGATTGCCCATGGTTAACCACAGGCTTAAAAAAGGCTTGCAAAAAGAAGAACAACCTGTACGCAAAGTTTATCAAATCAAGAACAAAGGAATCAGAAATTAAATCAGGGCTTAAAGTGAGAAAAAATCCTGAGCCTGAACTTCTAAGATCCAATTTATAGTGTCAATAAACGTATTTAAATGTATTTTAAAACTCACTAAAACACAATATATATGAGATTCTATTAATTCAGAGCAAATATGAGGTCATCTGGTGGAAATGATGCCGATTATGATCCCACTATTTTGTTGTTGCTCAAATGTAAAACCTTACTTGGCCAAAACTTAAGACATTTTCGGAAAAGTGCCAGAAAGTCAGATTTTGTTTGTGTTCAATGTTTCAATAACCGACCCATCACTATAATTGCAAAGGATTAATGTTATGTCGTAGAAGGGGAAAAAATCATGAAAACCAAAGTACAGTATGCATTATTATAAATTTTAAATAATCCTTTATCTTTTCAGTAGATTTAACAAGAACTCAAAACAACACCAACCCACAGAACAAAACTGCTACAAACATATGCGTGCTTTCCTTCATGAAGTGCAGCAATTTTACTTACAACATTACTCAAAGTGTCTAGTCCTCAAAGAGAATATAGAGTGCTGGAGAATACTGTTTGATAAAAATTTGCATATTCCTCTGGAACACTACAAGAGAATAAACTATCATATGTCACTTGCTATAACAACTTTGTATTTCAGCAGGTAATAAAAGTACTAGTATTACTCTTAAATGCAATTTTAGTTATTGCCTCACAATATAAGATACCTCTGAATAAGCTGATGTCATGATGCTGACCTCTCTCAAAACTCTGTAATAGCAAAGAAGTCCGGGCCTTCCCTGATCTGGTTTATCTGGGTCCTGGCAGACAATGGACTGCTCATGCTGAAGAACTTCCTACTCTGGCCTTTTCCTCTGGAGTCAGAAGATCTGATTAAGAAGCCCTCTGTAGCACATAACCACACATACATGTTAGTAACTGCTCATTTGATACAACCTCAATAATCTGTGTGATTAGTTTAAATCATTTGAACTTTCAATTTGAACTGACACACATTTTGTTTTGTTTTTGGTAAGGGAAAAAAATGTATTCCACTCGTATAATTTGTTCAGTTGGCCTTTCAATTTAAATGTTTCTATTTTTTATCTATATTTTGGAAAGAAAAAAACGGTGAAAAGCAGGCTAAGAACATTCTTATTTAACTATCTATCCATTATTCATTTCACACAACCCATACGTTCGTTCTGTTCTGACTAATAATATTTGCTTAAGATTGGAGATTTTTTTTGTTGTGGCTAGACATCATTCAGATGCATAAGGTCACAAAATCTGCTGAGAGCTATTTAACTCATTATTACAAACATCCTATATGTCCTCAAATAAAAAAGGTCATATCACCTAAGCTACATTCAGTTTGTGCATATTTTAACTAAACAGATGTTCTGAGGAGAATAATGGGGACAAATCCGTATGGCTTGATCTTTTGATTTTTTTCCTTTCAAAATAAAATCCCAGCAAAACTAAATAAATGTTTCCTTTTTTCCTTTGCTGTTGTAAAACCACATAGAAAATGTTGAAAGATTAAGAAATCAAACAAAATCAACACCTTCTGTTTTTGTTACTTTTTTAAAATTCAATATCTAAGCCCGTTTGTTTTATTTGTGGCGAAACCATGGGGACTGTGGGCATGCACGCGCATCGCCACTGACGCACTTACGCCAATGGGGCGAGTCAACACACCGCGGCTCAGGGATAGCGGCAGCGGCTGCTCTCTTGTTAATTCAGCAGAGACACATCCTCTCTCCTCTGTCACACAAAGTCTGAGCAAACTTAGTATCTGCGTCTTTGAGCTAAACACAAGCTCCAACGCTATTGACCAGTGATCAGCTGCTCGATTCTTCACGCACCACTCACAGATTGGAGCTCCGTGCGCTCTGGACAGACCAGGCAGCCACAGGGCTGGGACACGTGGAATGGGTCTACAGTCCAAGCAGAAATAAAATAAATAATATGCAATATATATCAATGTGTTTCCAGTAATTCCCTTTAAATATAATTACAAAAACCACCAACAAATATTGCAAATTTGGATTTTGTTTGTGGGATACTGTTATTTCTTATCAGTGGCTCAGCAGCACTGACGATGCCGAACCAAGAGGGTGCAGCACATCGTGCACCCAGCAGTCCGATGCGCACTCGCAGTTAGAAAACTGTGATTGGATAAAAGTTCCATCAGAAAGTCGCATGCCTGGACAGAAGGTGTATATTTTTTAATGTAGGATTTGGAGTTTGATTGATTAAAGCGGAGCAACTGAATGCACAATGACGCACATGCTTGGAGCCTTCGGGACGGAGATGGATGAATTTTTTTAAATGGTACATTTCCATGCGCCGGAAAACTTTAAGCCCTGCATTTAACTGAGTAACCACTTTGAATGGTTTCATTAATTTACCAGTCACGTCTGTCAACGACAGCTTTCCTCTTAATGGATTTTGCAACGAAGCAATGAAGACACTAAACAAGAAATTAGACCTGAATTCTGTGAAGCCGGATCTCAAGGCTTTAAGTTTGTGGAGGACTTCATGAACTTTTACTGAACCCTGCATGGAGAAATCTTCTTGGCAGGGGTTCAGTCTGTGTCCAGTGTGCATACGCTGGTGTCGTTGTAGGGTTCCCTGTTGGTTGGACGTTGGTCCAGACTGGTCAAAGCAGCACTGTTCACCATTGGAAGAGTGCTGACAAGTCTGAGGGTGTTGTCCATCTGTTCTGTTCTGCTTGGAAACAAACACACAAACACAGAGAACGTCAGTGTTTCCTGCAGCAATTGAAGAACTGATGCCTTGCCTGAGATTAGAGAGCACCCCAAATGACATCTGAAGACACTTTTACCTGTTGGAATTTAACATTCAGTTGTCTGATTACATCAGAATTCCTAATCTAACCTACATCCCCAGATTAACCTGGACCCAGATTTCTGTGTCAAATGAATACAGGTTAGACTGAACGATAGCTGATAATGTGTTAACAGAATTCAACTGACCACAGTTGTTCAAAACAGTTTTGAAACAATTTTGCAGCAATATCCAAAATTATCCAATACACAATTGTGTGTACAGACTGTGACTGAGACCAGTCTTACATACCTCACTGTGACACTGATTGAATGCTTTCTTTCCGGTGTGGATCTGCTGGTGTCGTTTCAGGGAACCCAAAGTTGTAAAAGTCTTCTTACACTCATCACATCTGTATGGTCTCTCCCCAGTGTGGACACGTTGGTGAATTTTGAGTTTTGCATTGGAGCTGTAGCGTTTCCCACACTGGTCACAAATGTATGGTTTAACCCAGTGTGGGTCACTTCATGAGCTTTTAACTGTGAGTACATTACAAATAGTTTCCCACAGTGATCACATATCCACACATCATGGCCAGTGTGGATGCGTTGGTGACATTTTAAGCTCTGTTGGTGCTTGAAAAGTTTTTCACAGGAGTCACAGTGGTACCGCTTTCTACCAGAACGGGGGCATTGATGGATCAACAACTGTTCATGTTGGTAAGTTTTCACACACTGATCACAGTTGAATGGTTTAACTCCACTGTGAATGAGTTGATGACTTTTTAACTGACTCTTCAGAGTAAAAGCCTTTCCACATGGATCACAGCTGAATGGTTTAACTCCACTGTGCATAAGTTGATGACTTTTAACTGACTCTTCAGAGTAAAAGCCTTTCCACATTGATCACAGCTGAATGGTTTAACTTCACTGTGCATGAGTTGAATGACTTTTTAACTGACTCTTCAGAGTAAAAGCCTTTCCACATTGATCACAGCTGAATGGTTTAACTTCACTGTGAATTAGTTGATGTCTTTTTAACGCACGCTTGTGTGTAAAAGACTTCTCACACTGATCACAGCTGAACAATTTCACTCCACTGTGAATGAGTTGATGATTTGCCAGATGACTCTTCTGATTAAAAGCCTTTCCACACTGATCACAGCTGAATGTTTTAACTCCACTGTGAATGAGTTGATGTCTTTTAAGCTCCACTTCTGAGTAAAAGCCTTTCCACACTGATCACAGCTGAATGGTTTACCTCCACTGTGATGAGTTGATGTGTTGCTAGATTACACTTCAGAGTAAAAGCTTTTCCACACTGATCACAGCTGAATGGTTTCTCCACAGTGTGAATACGTTTGTGAATTCTGAGCTTTGTTTGCTGTGATAAAAGTCTTGCCACATTGCTTCACAACTGAGTGATTCATCTCTTTTTGCTGTTGTTGCTGAACCATCCTTATCCTCCTCAGAGGTCCGACATCTCCCACTCCATTGCTGTGTTTACATTTCTGTAGCAAAAGACAAAGATAAAAACAGAGGCAGTGTTGGAAGAGCAATCATGAAAAATTTATCCTAAAAGTCTCAATTCCATGTAGTTGGACATGAGGCTGAAACAAGATCAAGAATCTGCAGACATGCTGGCAGCTTGTCATTAGAAACCTAGAAATGTGTCAACAGCACACTCACAATGTCAACAAAACTATTTACAGAGGCCCGATAGTTTCACCTTCAACAACATCAATGTCCAGATTTAGGTCTTAATGGCAGCAGGGTCAATTCACACCACCAACTACTTCTAGTTTCTCCTAGGGGACCAGATGTTTGATACCAGTCCAACTGTAATTCTGCCACTGAAATTTGGATTTGACCCCAACGACCCGGGAAATTTGTTGTGCAGCAGTTACACAAGCGTTCACCATCAAACAACAAAAGCAACAAAACAGTTAAAGGAATAGCAACGATTAAGGAAATGTTTTTAAAATGTAAAAAAACACATTAAACAATTACAAGCAAAATAAAAGCCATTTAAAGAAAATCAAACAAAACATAAGATAGACAGGGACATCGGCAGCAATCTTGGGCATTTAGTCGACGTGGTAAAAGTTTCAATAAACGGCCACCGATGTAATCAGGTAGAGGACTTTTCTTTGGTCTGCACTGTTTGAGACACCAGATTACATTGCCCACATCAAGAAAGGGATTCTGTGGAGAGGCTGACATGAGACAGTTTTTAGTCTCAGCATGTTTAGCCCTAAAATCATGGGAGTCAAACCTGACATAAAAACTGTTTAGACTTTGAGCCAGCTCTAAATCACAATTATAACCAGTGAGCTGAACTCTCTCATTGACGCATTAATTAGTTCCAGTGATCAGATTCATGCCATCCCAGACTGAACTGAGGTTGTTCATTTTGAGCTGAGACTCAACTTTATCTTTGTATTGTCTTTTGTGGGTCCTGATCTCCTACTTTATTTCCTTCTGTCGGTTATACAGATTTAGTGTATTTCCTTCTCTGAAGACTGTTTTCCTTCTGTACAGTAGGTCTTTAAGCTTCTTAGAAAGCCATGGCTTAGTGTTTGGATATAGTTTAACAGTTTTTTCAGGAATAACACTGGTTTCACAGTCTGTGACCCAGCTGCTCACAACATCAGTCGGTTCATCAATATCAGCTGAGGACTCCTTAAACACGTCCCAGTCAGTAACCTCCAGACATCCCTGCAGAGTGTGACAAACTTTCACTCTGATGTTCTGCACTTTGCCTTGCTTCAGTACAGTGGTAGACAGGGATAAGGAGGATGCAGTTGTGGTCAGAGGAACCCAGAGCAGAAGCACCTTTCACATTGCTGTAACAGATCAAAGAGTTTGTCACATCTAGTGGGACATGTTATTTACTGATGGAAGTCTCTCAGTGTGTGTTTTAGTGTGCAGTGGTCTCTGGATGACCTGATGGATAAGCCCACAGGTATTTATTTCACTGGCCTTTGGATGATATCGACAAGTTTCACAAATATCTGAGGAAATTTCTGAGGCAGATATGGAGGGCACAGTGAAGCAGAAAGCAGTTCTAAGTCAGTAGTGAACAGTTTCAGATTTGCACCAGCGCTGTCCTTGTCATTTGGAAGACCCACTTAAGCCCAAGCTTTCATTTGCTGGCTGATGTTGCTTCAATAATTCCACATGTTCTATCCTCTTGATGCCATCTATTTTGTGAAGTGCACCAGTCCCTCCTGCAGCAAAACACTCCCCCAACATGGTGCTGCCACCCCCATGCTTCACAGTTGGGATGGTGTACTCAGGCCATCCTCAGCCAGCATCTTCACAAGGTCCTTTGTTTTTGTTCTGGGGTTGATGAGCACATTTCCCTCCAAAACAATCCTAACCTTAACCAATCTCCATCTTGAGCAGTAGGATGGCTTGACATTCCCATATTGTTGATCTGTGCATGTAATTGTTTGGACAGATAAACGTCAAACCACAGCAATCTGGAAATTGCTCCCAAGGATGAACCACACCTGTGGAGGCCCACAAATGTCTTCCTGATGTCTTGGCTGATTTCTTTAGATTTTCTAATGTCGTCACACAAGGAAGCAGTGTGTTTGAGGTGTGCCTGAAAATACATTTTAATCTATCAAAAGATTTCAAATCCAGGACATCATCATCTTGAAGGAATAGCAATCTTAGTGGATGCAAACTTCTGATTGTGAAGAAAGTAATAAAATTCTCTGAAAAAAATCTCTCTTTCGTTATTCTGGCATTTAAAGATAATTTTGGTCATCTTAACTGACATAAAACAGGAGAAGCATTGCCAGAATTAATGTCAGATCATGTAAATTAAAAAAGGGTTATGTGTCGTTTATACAGTGTAAGTAAACTTCTGGGTTCAACTGTCTGAATTTCTTGAGAAGGAAAAGGCTGGTAAACTCACAATGCTCAAAAGTATTATTCTCTACCAAAGAAAATGCTGCTCTTTACCTTCCTGAACAACTTGCTTGAAAAACAAGACTTTTCTTCCGTCACTTATCTTCATCACCATGTAAGACATTTTCAGAAAGTATGATCAGCAGCTAGTTCAGCCTCAAACAAAAAACAAGCAGCTTCCAAGCAGTCCACCATTATATCCTCAGTACAGCTGCTTCTGCAGAGCTACATCTCTCCAGCCAACGTCACCTGGCTTTGGTCGGCCCATCTAACCAACTGGAGCAACTTTAGACATTTTAAAGAACAAATGAATAATAATAATGTTACAGTGGTATGTTTCTCACTTTTTGTGAAGAATCCATGTTTCCTCCGTTGTTGAGCTCAGACTAAATGGCTGCCAACATTCCTCTGCTCCTCCGTCAGACTCTCCTCCTCCTGCCAATCACCTGTCACATCAAACACATCTTCATTAGGATACCACTCTATACACAAGTGTCAGAGTGTCCCATGTGTTCATCAGCCAACACAGAGGACACATTTCAACTCAATAGTTCACTTTTAGCTCTTTTCAATTTCACCTAAAACTGATACAAATGAACTTAAACTGTTAAAAATAAGGAACATAGACAGAAAACAGACATGGAAAAAGAGAATAAAGAGAACATAAAGATGCTACTGCAGGTGATTCAAGACAGGACTGCTGGTAGAAAACTGTTCATGCTGTAAGTTAGTGAATGTATTTTACTGCTCAGTGTTCTGTTTAAAGGCAGCTCTCACTCTCTGTTCTTTGCACTCTCCCATAGTGTCAAGTGTCCTCCCACTTTCAATGACAGGTGATTCTCATTGATGATTTTTCTCAGAGTTTCTGCAGTTTCCCCACTTGAAAAAGGATGTTTCATCTACCCAGGGTTTGAGCAGGACTCCACTCATCAATCAGACAGTTGCTTTCTTTCTTTTCCCTCTTTTATTTTGCAGTGGTCGCAAATTCATGAGATACAGAGGTGGAAACTTCCATAAGTCCATACGTTTAGTTGATAGATTAAGGTGAAAAACCTTTAAACAGAACACAAAAGGACAATGTTCGCATTACTGCATTCAGCAAATAGTAACAACCATTCCTCATGGACATTTTCACCACATTGGCAAATGCTACTCCACTCAATTTATGTTTGTCAACCTCAACACCACATAAACTGAAGCGACAAATCATGACATGAGCAATATTCAACCCAATACTATACCACACATGAATTTATCTGCATTTTAAAGAGTTGATTTTGAATCACAGTTTAACAAATTACTCTGAGCATTTTTACCAATTTTTTTTTACAGGGTTTATACACCAATCTTGAAGTTAAATTTACTACCATTTAATACCTTTTTTACTACCTTCAGATTTTTTTTACAACCATCAAGACACCGAGTTCCAAGTATTAATCAGAAACTTTTTTTGATATGCACGCAGATTTTGACATACAACACTTACATCATACTTACCACTCTCCAAGGAGACCTAGTTATTTAGCTACAGGGTATTAGTTACAGTCACTGGTGCAATATGAGGTGGGGTGCCTTGCTTCAGAGGCGCTTGAGTGATGGAATGGTATTGGATTTAAACTTACAACCTTCTCAAGATTGACTCCCAACCATTAGGCAACAGCTACTAATACTATAAAAGAAGAGATTCAGACAAAATATTGCACATTTATTTCCTGTCCCCATGGAAGGCTCCACTAGCCCATTAAGAACATGTTTAACAACCACACAAACCAGTAAAAACAAATTGAGACAAGGATTGAACAACCAACTAGGTTTAAATGACCAACAAATCTGCACGCAAATTTTCACAAAACACTTAATCAAAAAGAGAGCAGGGTGACAAAATAAAAAAAATCTTGTGCCAAGTGCCTTAACCTTTCATAAAATAGAGAGAGAGACAGAGACAGAGAGAGACAGACAGAGAGAGAGAAAATAAAAGTCTTACGGCAAGTGCGTCAGCTGCACAGCCTTGTCCTCGTTAGTTTTGTCCATTTGCACCAATTCCTCCTTCTCTTTGTATCTTCTCCTCAGAGAATTTCATTTTGTGATTAGTTCAGCCATTGCAATTTGTCCAATCACCGCAACTTTCCCGCAATTTTGGCCCGCCTCCCGTGAGTTCCACCAATCATAGCAGTTCCCAGCGCAAACGTAATGCACGTATGTCACCGAATTCACTTCCTGTTTATGGTTTGAAGATGCAGACGTGCGATACTAATGTCTCTCATTTACCAATAAAAATTACTGCTGAAGACCGTGATAAACAATTAATTCACTGATGTTCTTCACCAAAGCGGAGCTAAACTGTTTTACAACCGTGCAATATTGTGGTGGAATACAAAAAAGAAAAAAAATCATCGATTTCACTTTTTAAAAAAAAAAAAAATCACGAAACATATTAGAATTGCTGAAATGAGCGGACAACAGACCAGACAAATCACCATGATGGAAACTGTTGCATCCAGATCCATTAGAGCCCTGAAAGAATGAGGTAAATTAGATTAATTATTCCACCAAAGAGTGGAGAGAAATGTCCATGTCGTCCGGAGGGTCGACCACCGCCTGAGCGGGACCCTACCACGGGCAACACGCTTTGTGGTCGGACAACTGGGGCAGACGGGGCGTCTCGGTCTCGCCGCTGAGAGCCACGGCGGAGTTATGTGACGATCAGCGTGTGTGAATCATTTCCTTGTTACCCACATCACTCAAAACGGACTCGGGGATTTGAATGTAGTTTTCAGGGTCGCTCAGAAATGACACAAGGACCAAGTGATTAGACTTCGGCAGTGATACGGCTTAAAGTTTGGATCCACGTATAGGTTGTGGGAGAGCAATCTGCGGACAGATGAGCGCCAATCCGCGATCCCGCAGGCCGCGGTCGCTCTCAGAATACTGAGTAGAAGTGGCATCATCCAGGGAGAGCATGTCAAGTTAGCATTGCAGCAGCTAAGTCAGCTATGTGCTCAGTGCGCACGCGGAGGATTTCAGCTCTCGAACCATAGATATATACAAACGCTCTAACGACCAATTAATGCATTGCTATGACGTCGACGTGAGCGACTGACGAACGTTCCGGTATAAAATTTTGCAAGCAAGATATGTTCTATTTTATTGATGTTTATTTTTTGATCAAAATGAAACAGCTCATTGTCTAAAAGAAAAAATAATGCAAGTAACGGAATCCTGCACAGTTTGCCGCAGATCTTGATGCTTTCCCAACAGAAACTCGCGGCCACTTTGTTTGAACGCGGTCTTTCATTCTCAGTTCCTCCTTCGTGCTGCGTGTGTCCCCTTTTTTGCCGCCGGTGCCAAACCTGCAGCCGCAGATTTGTTCCGCCCCAGCTGAGTGTAGGAGCTGTGCGAAAATGCTTCTCCTTTGAGTTGACTCCCTGATTGAAAGCTTCTTTGAATGCTTCAAACAGTCATTCTCTAATATCAGCCCAGAAAAACGGATCAAAGTGGGTTGTAAGTCAGTCTGGAGCCGCTGATTTCCCCAAAGACATTTTCATTCCAGCTCTATCAATCTCTCCAAACACGTGCTTTTAAAGTCAGTCTGAGGGATAAATGCTTTGACTTTTTAAGAAACAAAAGAAGAGGGGGACTAATTTTACTGTTCAAGGTAAGATGGGAAAAGTAAGAAGGCACTTCAGTGGTGCAAGAAGAGACTCAACTTTCTCATGACCACAGGACTGCATAAGAAAATATCGAGGATTCTCTCAGGACTATGAGTAACATCCAGTAGGTGGCAGCAATACGCCAGTGATGCGTCTAGTCTGCCTAATTCAATGAGGAAGAAGAAAGTAACTCAGTGTTTCTGCGGGAACTTCACAGTGTGACACCCGGCGGATGTAAACAAAGAAGCATGAGCAGAGTTAGCTTCACTACTGTGTGGACTGAGCTATAAAACGGCTGTATTATAGTATGAATGAGAAATATCAGAGCGATAAAGTAACGATGTGTTCAGTTGAGTATCTGAGAGAGTTGATCAGCGACAGACTAGCTGCTGCTGCTGGAGAAATATTCTCCGAGTTTGAAAAAACCATCGTCCAGTACCAGGAGGAGATCGATCGTCAGCGCAGACTGCTGGATGTCATCTGGAAACCACACATCCCCTTACAGCCCATAGGTGTGTATGTGTTTTGATGGTGAAGAATTCCACTTCTAGCATGTAGAACATCATGAAGTGTTCAGATGAACTGAGACACACTGTGAGGAAGAGAGAATGGGCTCATAATATGGAGTCTGTTAGTTGATGCTGTGTGGAGTTTTAAAAACGTGATCGTTGTGTTGATTGACCCTGGAAGCAAGAACCAAAGTTTCCTGTTCAGAGGTGCTGGAAGTGTTTATCTGAACTACTCCACACTGACAGCAACTGCATTGTGTTATCAAACAGTTTAATAATAAAACTCTGACAGAGGACTCAGTCATTCCATCATTTCAGTCCAGAGACATAATTCCATGTATCGAGATCATTCATGATCTAAAGAAAGCGCACGTACAGAGTTAGAGAGTATAGAAGTCATGTGTTCAACTGCATTCCACTATTAACATGTTGGGTTTCACTGATGAGTCAAATCAACAGTACAGTAACCAGCAGTAAAATAAGAATAACATTAAAATCCAAATGTCCTGACAGGTTTGAAGGCTGAAGAGGACAGCAGCTTTATTCAGACAGATTTTAACGGATCCCCATCAAACCTGTCTGTGTGGTGTGTAGAAAAGTACCCAGTGGTGTTTACCATTAGAACTTTGTGATCCTGTATCCACTGTGGAACAACGTGTTCATAGAAATGTTCAGTCATTTGGAGATGCTTGTATCATTCCTGCTGCTGTTTCATGGCTCAAAGACTTCTATTATAAACCATCATATTCTTTTGCATCAAACATTCAACTGTTGAGCTGAATTTGTTGGAGACAGCCAGTCCTGGACAAAGTGACAGATGTGTGTTCTCTCATCATCACAGTAGTAACCATTATCTTTTGTCTCTTTTTCCCTCCAGAGCTCCCACAGTCTTATGTCTGTGAGAATGAGAAGACTGTTGTTGACCATCAGCCCCATGACCAGGAGAGAAACTCCATGGTGGACCATGAGGACCCAGAGCCTCCACGGATTAAAGATCAGCAGGAGGAACTCTGCACCAGTCAGGACCAATCAAACCCAGAGATTTCTCAAATTAAAATGGAACAGGAAGAATTGTGCACCAGTCTGGACCAATTAGACCCAGGGTTACCACAAATTAAAGTGGAACAGGATGAACTCTGCTCCAGTCAGGAGGAAGACTTAATAGGATTGAAACAGGAGACTGATACCTTTGAGGTGACTCCTGCTGATGAGGAAAGTGACCACAGTGAACCAAAACCAAACAGTGATCAGCTCCTGTTTCACATCTCTTGTGTAGCTGAGAGCCCAGATCAGGAAGGAAGCAAGGATGTAGACTCAGGATCAACTAGATGTATCGAGCAGAAACCAAGACATCAGAGTAACAACAGTCACAGTAATGATGTAGACAATGCTCCAACATCAGCGAGACAGTGTGATAATGACAAGGCAAGAAAATGTACAACATGCGAGGTGTGTGGAAAAGCTTTTAGGCGTAAATCAAATTTAATTAGACATCACAGAACTCACACAGGTGAGAAGCCGTATTCTTGTGAAACCTGTGGAAAAAGCTTCAGTCAACGGCACTCTTTGACTGACCACATGAGATGTCACACAGGTTCAGCCAACAGTCCTATTTGACTGAACACATGAGACGTCACACAGGTGAGAAACCATATGTTTGTAACATTTGTGGAAAAAGATTTTCTAGTTCATCAGGACATTATAAGCACATGGCAGTTCACAAAATGGGAAAGCCATATTCTTGTGGAACCTGTGGAAAAAGCTTCAGTCAACGGCGCTCTTTGACTGTCCACTTAAGACGTCACACAGGTGAGAAGCCATATTCTTGTGGAACCTGTGGAAAAAGCTTTAAACATAGTTATCAATTAAAAGCCCACATGAGAATCCACACAGCTGAGAAGTCTGATCCTGAAACATCTGTGAAAAATAAAGAAGAACTAAGCTTGAAACAACATGTAAGAATTGGTACAGGTTAAAAGTAGATGTTTTAGATTTAAAGCAGCTTTAGTCTGTGCTTCAACAACAACTGTGAGGAAGTATGTAAGCAATCCTTGATGATTAGACCAGATGGAGTCTGGACTGTGGTGGTGGTGGAGCAGGCAGAAGAACCAAACTGAATGTCTGGATGGATATGGTATTGGTACAGACTGCTACATTTCTGCTATCATGACATCCTTCATCAGCAGAGCACTGATTGGAGATAATGTGAAGCTGTTTGGAACATTTTCACATCCTGCTGAGAGAACATGGCTGTTCAGGTGTGAACATACTGCTGGAATCCACTCAGCTTGAGCTCTGCTGTCTTTCTAGTAAAAGGAGGCAACGAGATACAGAGACATTGTGACAGTAGGACACAACAGAGTGTGTCACTGCAGCAGAGGAGATCTGGACGTGAAATAAAGTTGTAATAAAACGTCTACAGCTCCATGACTGCTTCATGAAATGTTTTGAATGTTTTCAAACAGATGAACATTTACAAGTTGTTTCATAATTAATGTAACATTGAAGAGCCCCAGCAAGAATAACTCTGAGTCAGATGTCAAAGACATAACCAACATTATTATGTTTTCAAGCAACAGACATGTGGTTTTACTAGTAGTAGCTGATACACTCCTGCAAATGTCAAAACCAGAAATGTTAAAAACAGGTGAAGCTGTGCTGCAGTTTCTGCTGGTTACATAAAGGTCTTATGCTATTTATTTCTTCTGTTGTCACCACATAGGTCATCTGTGTGATTTGTTAGTAGGATCTCATTGTGTCGTCATACAGCACATCGAACCCTTGTATTGTCTGAACGTCCTGAACACTCCTCCTGTCCTCAGGGTCAGAAATGACCTGCCTCCACTGAGCCTCTAAAATAGAGCAGCTTAATGGAATTTTTAACCAAAAATCTATTTTACATGAAGAAACAACCTGTCATGCATCACACACTTTGTGAATGCCTGTTTTTGCTTCCTCAGAGGGTAGAAAGACTGTATTTAATCAGTGAACACCATTCGTTTTTATTCCATTGTTCATGCTGTAACTGTTTTCTTTCTTTAAGTAGAGGTTTATTATCACTATTATTGCTGCTAAAGGTACTGCATAGGTGTAAACATTTCTTGTTTTGCAAGAGATAATACTTCTATAGCCTAATAAAGTACCAGAAATGTGCAGAAATGAACTTGAAATGCATTTTTGAAGGGAAACAACAGTGTACTGTATACTGTACAATGGAATATAAAACTACAAAACTCAACTACCAGATACTAGTACTCTCTCATTTTTTGGGTCATTGCTCCCACCCGAAAGATGCATAACCTACATCAATCATAAGAATAGA
Source organism: Acanthochromis polyacanthus (assembly GCF_021347895.1). Taxonomy (NCBI): domain Eukaryota; kingdom Metazoa; phylum Chordata; class Actinopteri; family Pomacentridae; genus Acanthochromis; species Acanthochromis polyacanthus. The sequence goes on along the minus strand of NC_067134.1, from coordinate 3,690,489 downwards.
AAAAATAACAGATTCAAGCAAAAATATTCCAACATATTAAGCTCTAATTAACACATGGAGGACAGAATGCAACTGTATTTGTCACACGTGCAGCACACAGTATTTGTTTTACAGTCCTTCTTGTTACTCCTGGATGACTAAAAAAAATCTAATCTCTGACCTGCTGGGAACTGAAACCTGAAAACTGCCCTCATGGCTTCAGCAATATCAGATTAGTCCATATTAATTTGAAAATCTGCAAATATGACAATCTCAACAGTCCAGAAGTAGCCAGGGTGTAGAATCTTGACCCCACTATGTATTATGCTAGTTATTTAGTGTTTTGTAACCTCGGTCACTTTTCCATGGGGGTCAATTTTCTATCTGACACCGGGTAAAAAATGACCTGAAGACAGTCTTTGTACCCTGGTGGTGTACAGCTTTGATGAAAATATAAACAAAAACAATGTTTCACTTTTTCTAATGTTGGGGTCACTTGAGGAAAAGTGATCAAATTTCAAGTTGAAAAAGGTCATTTAGGGGCCGTTCTATGCTATTAAACATGGTGGCCTGGTTCATTTTGACCCGAAGACAGCACGAAGGTTCAAACAACAGCAAATCAGTAAAAGTATTTTCCAGTTGAGTATGCTAAGAATTTACCTCAAGTTTAAATAATGAGTCCACAGTATTATTAGTTATTTAAAGAAATGCATGAGCAGAATTAGCAACAAAAATGACTAAAATGAGACACAAAATGAACATCTCATTTGGATCATTTTGTACATTTCAGTCTGTTTTTAGGGGAAAAAAAGTGTCATAAATCAGACTGTAAATGATCTATGAACAAAGCTCTCTGTAAAAAGCCTCAGAATGTAGAATAGAATAAATGTGGACAGTTTCATGACTGTAAGAGAAGATTTCTGGATCATTTTGTGTCTCATTTGTGTCATTATGTGTTTAATTTTGGTAATTTTATGTGTTTGTCTGTTTCTATACATTTTGCATCTTTTCATGTTACTTTTTCTTTCATTTTGACCATTTTGTGGTTCATTTTGGTGACTTTGTGTGTTTTTGAGTTTGTTTTTGTTTTGACCATCAGGAACCATCAGAACTATTGGAAACCACCAAAAACCATCAAGAATGGTCATTGCTGGTGGTTCCCGGTGGTCATTTTGTGTCTCATTGAGGTTCATTTCGATCGTTTTGTGTCAGACCTCGGTCAGTTGTTGTCTTTAGGGTTGTTTTGACTCGACAAGCTTTGTGTGTTAAACTGACTTTCTCAAGTGTTTCCATGTTTTTCTTCAGAATATGGAATGTGGTAACAGTTGTTAGTTCTTCTCTCTGACATCACAATGGACTTTTAAAAAATGCATTTACTGTCTTAGTACTTGTTCTCTGTGTAATGACAGTAAAGTTGGATCTAATCAAATCTATAAAATGACCAAAATGAGACAAATGGACAAAATGTTTGTTTTTTTTACCAAAAAGAGCGTTGAAGACAAAAATGAGCACACCCCCCCCCCCCAAAAAAAACAAAAAAAACAAAAAAAAAAACAAAGTGGAGCACAAAGTGTCCATAAAGAGATGTAAAATAACCAACATGAAGCACAAAGTTTTAACAACAATAAAGAAATGCAAAGTGAGACTGGAGTGGCAAAAATCAGACAAAAATGTCCAAGAATTTCACAAAAACAACCATAAACAGGAGCAACATTAACAAAATGAGACAAAAAACGAGCAAAATCAGCCACAAAATTACAAAATGGACATAAAAAAAGACCAAAAGTGGCCACAATGGGACTAAAATTAAGCAAAAACGACAAAAATGACCAAAACCAGGCACAAAAATTCGCAACAAAATGACAAAAATGAGACACAAAATGTACAAAATGAAAAAAACAATCTTAAACTGGTGCAAAATGACTAAAATGAGAGATAAAATGAGCAAAACAGACCAAAAAAAGATGAGAAATGAAACAGAAATGGCTGATGAGTCACAGAATGGACAAACTGACATGAAATGACTAATATGAGCAACATGAACAATTTTAAACAAAAACAACCTGATAGACACATGAAATGAATCATAAAATGACCAAAATGGTACAAAAACAACATAGAGATGTAACATTACCTAAATTAGACACATAAATGACCAAAACTTGATGCAAAATAAACAAAATTACCACAAAAAACATGAAAAGATGCAACATGTTTAAAAACGGACCAAAAGATGTAAACTGATCAAAATTAAACACATTCTGACACAAAATGACCAAAATTAGCCTCAAAATGACCAGATTGATCCAGAAATCTTTACTAACATTCATCACGGTCCAAATTTATTCTATTCAACATTCTGAAGGAGGTTTGTTCATAGATCATTTACTGTCTGATTGATACATTTTTTTCTAAAGACATGCTGAAATGCACAAAATGATCCAATAAGATGCAAAATGACCAAAATTGAACAAAAACAACCTTAAAGTGATGGAAAATGACCAAAATGAGAGATAAAATGAGCAATTCAGAGCAAAAATGAGATGAAAACTGAAACAGAAATGGCCACTGAGTCACAGAATGATGAAATAGACGTGAACTGACCAAAAGAACTAACAAGATGAACAATTTTAAACAGAAATAAACTTAAAACACACAAAATGACCAAAATGAACCACAAAATGGTCAAAATTGAGGCGCAAAATGACCAAAATGGAAGAAAAATAACATGAAAATATGCAAACTGTTTAAAACCAGACAGAAAGACGTAAACTGAACAAAACAAAACACATAATGACACAAATGAGACACAAAATGATGCAGAAATCTTCTCTTCCAGTCATGAAACTGTCCACATTTATTCTATTCAACATTCTGAGGGTTTTTACAGAGAGCTTTGTTTTGTTTACTGTCTGTGGACCTGGAAGGAGCAGCTTCATATCTGGAAAAAAGATTCACAATCAACGGTTTGTTTAACAGAAGAGATCATCTTAGTTCAAAGTGGCACCAAATCCATGTCATGTTTGGGTCGTATGTTGGCCTTTAACTTTGAGCAGGTGTGTTATTATTTACAGTGTTTATGGTAGAATGTGGCCGTTTTAATGGCAGATCACATGGAAGTAACATGAGCCAGTTTGAAATAGTGAGTTATGCAGAAGAACAACATAAAGAAGAAATTCAAAGTTTTTAATCAGTAAATATGTTAGATTATATTTTGAATCTATTTTGTGTACTTGTTGATGAAAAACGTTTCATAAAAGAAACCTTAATAATGATGCATTTTAATGTTTTAACCCTCCTGTTGTCCTCATTTACAGGCAAAAAAAAAAACATTGTTTCCTTGTCTAAAAAAATAAAAATCAAAAAATTCAGCCAAAAAAATTCCCCAAATTTCTGAAAATTTGCAAAACCTTCAGGAAGAAAATTCCAGTAATTTCTTAAGTTTTCTTTTCAAAAACATCCCCCAATTTGGAAAGAAAATTTGTTGTAAATATTTTCCAAAAAAATGAGTAAAAATTTTCCAAAAAAATCCTAAAAATATCTAAAGAGATTACATATATTTCAGTAAAACGTCTAATATTTTCTTTAAGAACATTCACATAAAAATCAACCAAAATCCCTTCTTTAGAAATATTTTTAATTTTTCTTTATTTCCACCTAAAATGTTCAAAGATTTCCCAAAAATGTTGAAAACGTGGACATCAGAAGTTTCACTGTGAAAATCTATTTTTTTTCCCCACATTTTCAAACTTTAAAACAACTCAATTTTGAAGAAAAAAAAAAACATTGAAAAAGCCACTATCTACAGACATATACACCCTCTGTCAAATGTTTTAGGACACTTTCTTATTCAAATCAATTAGTACCTGTCCTAAAACTTTTGACAGGGGGTGTATATGTGGTCATGGTTCCATGATGCCAATGTCATGGTAATGACTGGATGCAGCTAATTTACAAAGAAATGATTCTAAACTACATGTCAACTTTCAAAGATTCTACTTTTCATCTAACAATTTATGTTTTTGTATTTCAACTCACACATAATCTGAGATTATTTGATCTACTTGTTCAATATTAGAGATTCTTCATCACTGTCCTGAGAGAGAGAGACATAGATGATAGATAGATATGAATCCTAAGGCCAGTAATCTCCTAAATTAATTATGATTAATCATCAGAGAATCACTGAACCAGCTCTGCATCTAACGGGTTCCTGCAGCCCAGAGGGATCTGAGGAATGATTAAGCTGGTAATTGAAGAAATTTGCCCTGCTGCTCACTGCCTCCATCCAGACGTCTATCCCTCTACCACTGATAATTCATTTAACTGAGTAACCACTTTGAATGGTTTAATTAATTTACCAGTCATGTCTGTTAAAGACAGCTTTCTTCTTAATGGATTTTGCAACGAAGCAACGAAGACACTAAACAAGAAATTAGACCTGAATTCTGTGAAGCCGGATCTCAAGGACTTTAAGTTTGTGGAGGAATTCATGAACTTTTACTGAACCCTGCATGGAGAAATCTTCTTGGCAGGGGTTCAGTCTGTGTCCAGTGTCCATACGCTGGTGTCGTTGTAGGGTTCCTTGTTGGTTGGACGTTGGTCCAGACTGGTCAAAGCAGCACTGTTCACCATTGGCAGAGTGCTGACAAGTCTGAGAGTTTTGTCCATCTGTTCCATTCTGATTGGAAAACAAACACACAAAAACAGAGAACGTCAGTGTTTCCTGCAGCATTGAAGAACTGATGCCTTGCCTGAGATAGAGAGCACCCCAAATGACATCTGAAGACACTTTTACCTGTTGGAATTTAACATTCAGTTGTCTGATTACATCACAATTCCTAATCTAACCGACATCCCCAGATTAACCTGAACCAGATTTCTGTGTCAAAACGAATACAGGTTAGACTGAACGATAGCTGATAATGTGTTAACAGAATTCAACCGACCACAGTTGTGAAACAATTTTGCAGCAATAGCCAAAATTATCCAATACATAATTGTGTGTACACTGTGACTGAGACCAGTCTTTACATACCTCACTGTGACACTGATTGAATGCTTTCTTTCTGGTGTGGATCTGCTGGTGTTGTTTCAGGGAACCCAAAGTTGTAAAAGTCTTCTTACACTCATCACATCTGTATGGTCTCTCCCCAGTGTGGACACGTTGGTGAACTTTGAGGTGTGCAATGTCGCTGTAGCGCTTCCCACACTGGTCACAAATGTATGGTTTAATCCCAGTGTGGGTCACTTCATGAACTTTTAACTGTGAGTATCGTACAAATAGTTTCCCACAGTGATCACATACGTACACATCATGTCCAGTGTGGATGCGTTGGTGACGTTTTAAGCTCTGTTGGTGCTTGAAAGTTTTTTCACAGGAGTCACAGTGGTATCGCTTTCTACCAGAATGGGGGCATTGATGGATCAACAACTGTACATGTTGAGTAAAGGTTTTCACACACTGATCACAGTTAAATGGTTTCACTTCACTGTGAATGAGTTGATGACTTTTTAACTGACACTTCTGAGTAAAAGCCTTTCCACACTGATCACAGTCGAACAATTTCACTCTACTGTGAATGAGTTGATGTGTTGCTAGAGTACTCTTCTTAGTAAAAGCCTTTCCACACTGATCACAGTTGAATGGTTTAACTCCACTGTGAATGAGTTGATGACTTGTGAGAGTACTCTTGCGAGTAAAAGCCTTTCCACACTGATTACAGTTGAATGGTTTCACTCCACTGTGAATGAGTTGATGTGTTGCTAGAGCACTCTTCTGAGTAAAAGCTTTTCCACACTGATCACAGCCAAACAATTTCACTCCACTGTGAATGAGTTGATGTGTTGCTAGATTACTCTTCTTAGTAAAAGCCTTTCCACACTGATTACAGTTGAGTGGTTTAACTCCACTGTGAATGAGTTGATGACTTGCTAGAGTACTCTTGTGAGTAAAAGCCTTTCCACACTGATTACAGTTGAATGGTTTCACTCCACTGTGAATGAGTTGATGTGTTGCTAGATTACGCTTCTGAATAAAAGCCTTTCCACACTGATCACAGCTGAATGGTTTAACTCCACTGTGAATGAGTTGATGGCTTTTTAAGTGACTCTTGTGAGTAAAAGGCTTTCCACACTGATCACAGCTGAATGGTTTAACTCCACTGTGAATGAGTTGATGGCTTTTTAAGTGACTCTTGTAAGTAAAAGACTTTCCACACTGATCACAGTTGAATGGTTTAACTCCACTGTGAATGAGTTGATGGCTTTTTAAGTGACTCTTCTGAGTAAAAGCCTTTCCACACTGATCACAGCTGAATGGTTTAACTCCACTGTGAATGAGTTGATGTCTTTTTAATAGAGTCTTGGTAGGAAAAACCTTTCCACACTGATCACAGCTGAATGGTTTGTTCACAGTGTGAATACGTTTGTGAATTCTGAGCTTTGTTGCTGTGATAAAAGTCTTGCCACATTGCTCACAACTGAGTGATTCATCTCTTTTTGCTGTTGTTGCCGAACCATCCTTATCCTCCTCAGAGGTCCGACATCTCACTCCATTGCTGTGTTTACATTTCTGTAGCAAAAGACAAAGATAAAAACAGAGGCAGTGATGGAAGAGCAATCATGAAAAAATTTAGCCTAAAAGTCTCAATTCCATGTAGGGCTGAATGATTTATCGTTTTCCGATCAAAACCGCAATTTCTGAAAGCGCGATCATGTGATCGTCAAAGCGCCGTTTTTTTTGAAGTGCCCCTGACTGACCCAGGATCTGTTGTGTTGACTATTTTGTGGCACATGCCCCTACGGCCAAGCTGACCAATCAGAAGCGACATGCTCCTCGTGGACAGGTCACGCTAACCAATCAGTATTAACCGGCTCCTCGTGTTTTGAAATGGCGTCAGCGGAACCAGAAGCGGAGTTAATCCCCAAGAAAAGCGGCACAGCGGTCATTTGGGAGTATTTCGGTTACGAGGCTGCAGACATTCACCAGAAACAGGTACTGCGCAAAGCTTGCCGCTCTAAAGTTGTATGGAATTAATTTCCTATCATAATTCAAGAGCATTTTAAATTGATTTGAGGGCAGCATTTATCAATTTCATTCTCAGATTTTGTGATATTGTCTCTTAGAACTCTGCTCTCGCGCTCAAATTTGCTCTGCGCGTGCTCAAACGGTGTCCTCTTACTCGGTTACTATGCTGCTCGCGCAGATTTCCTGCGCTCAAACTCAAACTCTTCCTCTTGTTCTCACGGAACTTCTGCTCACGGATCTCTGCTCTGCTCTCAGATTTTCTGTGTATCAACGCTGTCAACCAATAGAAGGCCGGCTAGCTTTGACCAATCAGATTATCCCTGTTTGTATACGGGTGCGTTCGCTGTTTTCTGAGGAGCGTCGCATACGGGCGGGCACTCTTTCAACAGGTTTTATCCACTCCCTACCTCCGGGACTGTAATAAATGTGATTTCGTTTATTTTTTTGACCACTGTTGGAATAAAATATAATTCAATGCATACAACAGCGTCCGAGCTTCTCATTAAAATGGCTATATTGTATAATAATAGCGGCATCGAACACTGCTCTTTGAGGTGTCCTGGTGGAGAAAACAATGTCACCATCCTGAAGCTAGCAGCGGGACAGCAGACGGCTGCCATCTTGGTCCGGTCATCGTATTTCCAGTTCAGCAGCAGAAAGAACCAGATGCTAGAGCACTGTGCCGCATATTCGTGTTCAAATCGCCGGATCGTCGAAAACAGCGCACGAGGGATTACTTTTCACAAGTAAGATTGAACATTACTATTGGTTGTATTTTGTGAATCGAATATTACTGTGCTGTATTTATGGCCACCAGTGAAATCATGGCCAGCTAGCTAGGCTATGTTTACTGCTGGTGTTGACCCGTCTGTGAACTGAGACTTTATAAGTCATATTCCATAATACTGACTTAGATTACAACTGACACAGGAAAGCTAAAATATATATTACTGGTATAACATTGACCAGCAAATTTTACACAGGTGGCACAGACTGTATTGTTCACATGTAATTCACCCTAACAACAGTAAGCTACCTCTAATGTGTCATACCCACCCACTTACTTAAAAATACAGACAACTGAACATCTGACTGTAGAATAGTTTGCAAACAAGGTTATTTACAGTTTAAGCAGTTTGGGTTCATTATCAACAGATATGCATCAAAATAGGAGTTTTGTTGAAGAAAGGTTGGAAGAAATTTGAAGAAAACCTCTTGACCGCTTTTGTAAGATGTTTTTGTATAGACTCTCCCAAATCTTCCATTTTCATTTTGAAGGTGATGTGTGCCGTGCAAGCTTGGTCAGAGATGCTGTACCATCATCATTTGACGAGAGCTCCCACCTTCTAGCTCTGAAAAACAATGGAGGCCTACTGATTCCATCACAAGGCACAGTGAAGGTTTGATTTTATAATCTTGTTTATTTTTTTATATTTGCATGTTAAAGTTGCTTTGTTCTTTATTTTCTCTGTACTGTAAAGTGTCTTTTAGCACTGTGTAAAGCGCTATATAAATATAATTTTTAAAATTATTATTATAAGGTGCTGAGAGTTGCAGAGAGGGTGATTCGCCAGGCTTCAACAAAGCAAGCTCCAAAGGTGTCAACAGTCACACACAACGTCTGGGAGGAGATTGGAATGGAGGTGGTTTTTCTGCTTGGGGAACACATTGAAGAAACACAGTTTGGTATCGACAACCAACATTCCAGCTTGTTGTCATTGGTTGTGTCCGTGGCTGCACCATGTTGCCAGACTTACACACGTGGACAAAATTGTTGGTACCCCTCAGTTAAAGAAGGAAAAACCCACAATTCTCACTGAAATCACTTGAAACTCACAAAAGTAACAATAAATAAAAATTTATTGAAAATTAAATAATCAAAAACAGCCATTACTTTTGAATTGTTGATTAACATAATTATTTAAAAAAACAAACTAATGAAACAGGCCTGGACAAAAATGATGGTACCTCTATAAAAGATTGAAAACTATTTGACCAGAGTGACATGATTAACTCAGGTGTGTCATTTAATTGACATCACAGGTGTTTCCAAACTCATAATCAGTCAGTCTGCCTATTTAAAGGGAGACAAGTAGTCACCCTGCTGTTTGGTGAAAAGGTGTGTACCACACTGAACATGGACAACAGAAAGCGAAGGAGAGAATTGTCCCAGGACATCCGAAAAAAAATTATAGACAAACATCTTAAAGGTAAAGGCTATAAGACCATCTCTAAACAGCTTGAAGTTCCTGTGACAACAGTGGCTCATATTATTCAGAAGTTCAAGACCCACGGGACAGTAGCCAACCTCCCTGGACGTGGCCGCAAGAGGAAAATTGATGACAAATTGAAGAGACGGATCGTTGGAATTGTATCCAAAGAGCCCAGAGCAACCTCCAAAGAAATTAAAGGTGAACTCCAAGGCCAAGGTACATCAGTGTCAGATCGCACCATTCGTCGTTGTTTGAGCCAAAGTGGACTTCATGGGAGACGACCAAGGAGGACACCACTGCTGAAAAAAACTCATAAAAAAGCCAGACTGGAATTTGCAAAAATGCATGTTGACAAGCCACAAAGCTTCTGGGAGAATGTCCTTTGGACAGATGAGACCAAACTGGAGCTTTTTGGTAAGGCACATCAACTCTATGTTCATAGACTCAAAAACCAAGCATACGAAGAAAAGAACACTGTCCCTACGGTGAAACATGGAGGAGGCTCAGTAATGTTTTGGGGCTGCTTTGCTGCATCTGGCACAGGGTGTCTTGAAAGTGTGCAAGGTACGATGAAATCTGAAGACTATCAAGGCATTCTGGAGAGTAATGTGCTGCCTAGTGTCAGAAAGCTTGGTCTCAGTCGCAGGTCATGGGTCTTCCAACAGGACAACGATCCAAAACACACAGCCAAAAACACCCAAGAATGGCTGAGAGAAAAGCGTTGGACTATTCTAAAGTGGCCTTCTTTGAGCCCAGATCTGAATCCCATTGAACATATGTGGAAGGAGCTGAAACATGCCATTTGGAGAAGACACCCATCAAACCTGAGACAACTGGAGCTGTTTGCTCATGAGGAGTGGGCCAAAATACCTGTTGACAGCTGCAGAACGCTCATTGACAAATACAGAAATCGTTTAATTTCAGTGATTGCCTCAAAAGGTTGTGCAACAAAATATTAAGTTATGGGTACCATCATTTTTGTCCAGCCCTATTTCATTAGTTTGTTTTTTTAAATAATTATGTTAATCAACAATTCAAAAGTGATGGCTGATTTTGATTATGTGATTTTCAATAAATTTTTATTTATTGTTACTTTTGTGAGTTTCAAGTGATTTCAGTGAGAATTGTGGGTTTTTCCTTCTTTAACTGAGGGGTACCAACAATTTTGTCCACGTGTGTACATGTTTGGTTACAGTCATTCAGTATGTCTAATATTTTGATGTTAAACCTCAGGGACAGTCTTAAGAATATTTTAAAAAGAAAATGCTTGAAACCTGAAACTTCTGGGTTCAACTGTCTGAATTTCTTGACAAGGAAAAGGCTGGTAAACTCACAATGCTCAAAAGTATTATTCTCTACCAAAGAAAATGCTGCTCTTTACCTTCCTGAACAACTTGCTTGAAAAACAAGACTTTTCTTCCGTTACTTATCTTCATCACCATGTAAGACATTTTCAGAAAGTATGATCAGCTGCTAGTTCAGCCTCAAACAAAAAACAAGCAGCTTCCTAGCAGTCCACCATTATATCCTCAGTACAGCTGCTTCTGCAGAGCTACATCTCTCCAGCCAACATCACCTGGCTTTGGTCGGCCCATCTAACCAACTGGAGCAACTTTACACATTTTAAATAACAAATGAATGATAATAATGTTACAGTGGTATGTTTCTCACTTTTTGTGAAGAATCCATGTTTCCTCCGTTGTTGAGCTCAGACTAAATGGCTGCCAACATTCCTCTGCTCCTCCGTCAGACTCTCCTCCTCCTGCCAATCACCTGTCACATCAAACACATCTTCATTAGGATATCACTCTATACACAAGTGTCAGAGTGTCCCATATGTTCATCAGCCAACACAGAGGACACATTTCAACTCAATAGTTCACTTTTAGCTCTTTTCAATTTCACCTAAAACTGATACAAATGAACTTAAACTGTTAAAAATAAGGAACATAGACAGAAAACAGACATGGAAAAAGAGAATAAAGAGAACATAAAGATGCTGCTGCAGGTGATTCAAGACAGGACTGCTGGTAGAAAACTGAGAATGAGAAGAACTTTGTCATTGCACACTTTCATATACAATGAAATTTAATTGGAGCTGCCCTGCTTATGCTGTAAGTTAGTGAATGTATTTTACTGCTCAGTGTTCTGTTTAAAGGCAGCTCTCACTCTCTGTTCTTTGCACTCTCCCATAGTGTCAAGTGTCCTCCCACTTTCAATGACAGGTGATTCTCATTGATGATTTTTCTCACAGTTTCTGCAGTTTCCCCACTTGAAAAAGGATGTTTCATCTACCCAGGGTTTGAGCAGGACTCCACTCATCAATCAGACAGTTGCTTTCTTTCTTTTCCCTCTTTTATTTTGCAGTGGTCGCAAATGCATGAGATACAGAGGTGGCAACTTCCATAAGTCCATACGTTTAGTTGATAGATTAAGGTGAAAAACCTTTAAACAGAACACAAAAGGACAATGTTGGCATTACTGCATTCAGCAAATTGTAACAACCATTCCTCATGGACATTTTCACCACATTGGCAAATGCTACTCCACTCAATTTATGTTTGTCAACCTCAACACCACATAAACTGAAGCGACAAATCATGGCATGAGCAATATTCAACCCAACACTATACCACACATGAATTTATCTGCAGTTTAAAGAGTTGATTTTGAATCACAGTTTAACAAATTACTCTGAGCATTTTTATCAAAAAAATGTTTTAATCATTTTATACTTTTTACTTCATGGTTTTAAAATTATTTGAAGTGCATAAAGTGCTTTTAAAGTGCAATCCTTTCCAGATCCAATGGGGAGTGCCAGTGTTTACAAACAGTGACGTCACGAAGTCACGTGATTCCCGCGCCGGTTGGCAAAAGGAACCAGAGGAACAATGGCTGACGATAGCAATGCGAGCTATCCTTCCATGGAATTGTCCGATTATGCTCAATCCTTACCACCTGAGGCCCGACAAAGATATGTGAGTAAGCTGAGATATCAGGGAAACAGTAAAACCTTGCCAGATCCCTACAATTTGAAGACTGGGTGGGTTGAAGATCCGTCATTGTGGCCGGACATTTCCTTCACCGACATTTATTTTTACCTGATTGACACCCCTGGGCAGTTCACCCTGTTAATCCTCAACAAGCTGTCAAAGAAACGTCAAGAAGTTGCTGTATTTTGTGTCTGCAGTATGGCTTCTATGTGACAGTAACAGACCCACAGCATTGGTGATCGAAAATAGGACAATTCTAAAAAACGATCGCCAGACGCATACAGAAACAAATATGGTTGCAAATATGAGGCTGCTGGCTTCAGGAGATGTTATTGAATATGCTTCATTCGACTTTAGTATACTTTCATCTAGGGCTGGGCGATATGACCAAAATTTTATATCCCGATATAGCTTATTTTATATCCCGATACGATATACATAACGATATAGCATATTTTATTGTAAATTCAATGAATGAATGGGACCGGGCAGCGGCATACCTTACAAAGTACGGTAGTCTGATCCTTGTCGGTCTTTTTAAATCCAAACCACCACCATATGACAAAAGTTCCCCCCTTAGTGAGTATAAAACATCCAAATCATGCATCATTCAATCAAGGCAACAACAAACCACTGGTGGTGGGGACGCGCGGGGGGAACTCTCTAGCGCGCAGGGAGGACTCTCCGGCGCGCCGACACCGCCAGAGGAACCAAAAGTCGTTAAACCAAAGAAAAAGACTTCTGCAGAAAAAAAGAGACGACTTCCTTAAACAAAGACGTGGTTTGACAAAAACATATGAACTTAGAAGCCAGATTAGGAAAGAACCTGACAAAAAACCTGAATTATACCCAAACTTGACCCCATATAAACCAGCTGACTTTGAAGACAGAACCCCAAAAATTGACAGAGAGTTGTGTCCTATGGTGGAGGTAGCAAATCCACGTTTCGGTACAGCTGTTGAAGGTGTTCAGGACACCCGTGAGACTATTTTGGTTTACAGACCATGGACAGGCAGAGACATTGACCGAGCACTAGCAGGAATACCAAAACCAGAGGAAGACCCTGCAGGTGCAGTAGAGTCCTTAGAAGGCCTAAGAAAAAGCCACCATTTAAACGGTCCTGAATGCCATCAACTGGTTAGAACCTATTTGGGCTCTAAGTTCTGTCGTGTTGAAGGAAACTTTACAGGACATGGCACTAACCATGACCCTTTAAAACATGATAGTGAAGACTTAAAAACTGCATTTGATGCGCTAGTGGACAGAATAAAAACAGAATTCATGCGAAAAGCCGATTTTACACAAAAAGCGCACTGTAAACAAAAGGAAGGAGAAGAGCCTGTTGACTATAGACATAGATTGGAGAAGGTTTACAAGGCTCACTGTGGCATGGACCCTTCTAATGATAAAACTGGACCCTATCAACAACAGCTAAAAAGGGCATCTCTGGGCTCCAACCTTCAGTGAAGAGTTTTGTAGAGAAACACTGGGTTGGACAAAATACAGGCGCAGTTGATGCTGTAGATTGAGCAGTACATGCCACTGCTGCCATTGAGAAAAAACTAACTAAACCCGCGGCTGCGTATTTTTCTGATGAAACGCCAACCTCCACAGTATTTTACTCTGGAACGTACAGAGGCTGAGGAGGTTTCAGAGGCAGAGGAAAGTTCCGTGGTAGAGGAGGTAGACCCCCCCACCTCAGATGATGCATGCTATATATGAGGCAAAACAGGCCACTTTGCACGCAATTGCCATACAGGAAAGCGTGTATACAATCCAAATAGCACACAAAATTGACAACTAATTACAAGCTCCTTGGAGCCAAAGGAGGAGGGGGTTAACACCTCCCTAACCCTCCCCTACCATGAAGAAAATAAAAATCAAACTATGATGCAGACCACCACAGACACGCCAGACGTAGATGTTTTCGCAGCCCTACAAGCATGAGCTGTAAATGAGGATTTGCCCTATAGAAAATTAATTATAAATGGCCAAGAATTTGACTGTTTGTGTGATACAGGAGCCTGCAGAACAGTCTTCGAAGAATCACCTCCTCGAGTAAAATTCTCAACTAACACAATCCTAGTCAAAACAGCGAATGGTCAATTAGGTAATCATCCACTCTCTAACCCGGTCAAAATACGGGATAAACAAACGGGAGTGTATACCACCTCAGCAATTCTGGTGGATCACAATTGCCCAGTCAACCTATTGGGCAGAGATGTAATGACAGCATTAAAAAATTGTGTTATTCCTACAAAAAAAGGAATGACTTCAGCTGTCGTCTCTCGTGACGATAGCGGACTCAATATAATGCAGGGCAAAAGACCCCTACATTATTATTGGACTTATGACATTTCTGAGCATGCTGAAGGACAACCAGCCAAAACACTGTTAAAAAAGATCCAAGATGCACATCCCTCCGCACAAACACAAATGCATGGTCCTGATGGACTACATGTCACCTTTAGATACAAAACAACACCACGATCCGATCATAGTTTTGACAAATGGTTCTCCGCACAAACCACCCCTCAAATAATCACCCTTCAACACATTTATCTAGATAAAGAAGGAAATGGCGTACCTTCTGCTCTGCTATCACTCGCACAACTGAGATTCTTTAGGGGACAAATTCCCCATACTCCACATGTCTCTCTGTCCAAAGCTCCAACAACAGAGTGGCATCAACTTGAGGGTTTGTTGCGGAAAGCACAAGCCGACATCTATGAACCCATTCCAAATTCTGACTGGCAAAAAGGTCAACGTTATGGGTTCATGAGACAATCTCTTGGGTGGCATGTGAAAACCACACCATCCACACATTTGGATGAAAAAGAAACCTGATCTTTAATTTGTCTGTCTATAGAGGATTACCCAGAATTAACCCTTTAAGCTTCAGTCATTTCCAGCCGTTTTCAGTACAAAAAAATCGCTAATATTCTATTTTTAAATAAAAAAAATTACGAAAAATACAGGGAATATTGGACGGGCATCGCGAGGTGCATTTCCTTGAAAATGACCGAATCGGGGATTTTATACCGACTTCAGGACATGTTTTGGATAAAATAGTTTACTGGCTTGTGTCATCTGGATGTAAAAGGTTGGATTATGGCCGTTTTTTATGGAATCTTTTTTTTTTGTGTGTAATAATAAACCCGGAAATGTGAGTCGCGCTGTGTGCGTTGAAGCCGTGTATAGAGAACGGATGGATGAATATTTGTTTTTGTCGGACAAATGTGTTTTTCTCACCCGCTGTGGTAATCGCATCTGAAAGTGGTTTATACCGGCGGATTCATGAGAATCTAAGCTTTCCATCGGTGTATAGTGTTTGTATAATCGTGTTTGCAGCCGTCGGACATTCCTGAAATTCCTATGCAAATTAGTAGGTGTACCGCCGGCGGTACACTGAAGCTTAAAGGGTTAAAAAACCTGCCCGGAGATCTCTGGTCTAACAGCCCTGCAGATGTAGGACTGATAAGAGATTTTCCACCTGTTGAAGTAAAAGCAGCCACCTCTTATCGACCACAAATTCCTCAATATCCGCTGAAACAAGCAGCGATAGAAGGTATAAGACCTGTTATTGCAGACATGGAAAAATCAGGGATTATTGTGAAAACAAAGAAGCGTGTTTGCAAAACACCCATTTTCCCTGTTTGAAAAGCACATACAGGAAAATGGAGGATGGTTCAAGATTTAAGAGCGGTGAATGATGCTGTACAGAAAACTACACCTGATGTTCCAAACCCACATACCTTATTAAATGAAGTAACTTCAGATAAAAAGTGGTTTTCAGTTATAGATTTGAGTAATGCTTTCTTCTCTATACCACTACATTCAAACTCACAACACTGGTTCGGGTTTACCTTTGAAGGTACACAGTACACCTACACACGATTACCACAAGGCTTTACAGAAAGCCCCCACATATACACTCAGGCTCTCAGGTGCTCGATGTCAACATTTCAAATTCCAGAACACAGCCAAATTTTGTTGTATGTTGATGACATTCTTGTGGCTGCAGATACGCAGGAACAATGTAAACAGACAACGATGGCAGTGTTACAACACTTACATGAGACAGGTCATAAGGTTTCACTAAACAAACTTCAGTTGTGGGCTCCGCAGGTGGTGTATTTAGGCCATAATCTTTGAAAACATGGGAAAGCTTTACTCACTGACAGAAAAACTGCAATCCAAAATGCTCCAAAGCCGCGAACAAAACAACAAATGATGTCATTTTGAGGACTTTGTAATTTTTGCAGATCCTGGGTTCCAGATTACGCAGTGTTATCACAACCACTGCAGGATTTGATATACGGCAAGGAAATGTCGTTAACAGATGAGATTATTTGGACTGAACAGGCTGAGGAAGCTTTTAAATATCTGAAATTAGCCCTGCAAACTGATGTTGTTTTGGCTCTACCTGACTATAAAACCGTTTGACCTGTTTTTTGACTGCAAAAATGGACACGACTTCTATTCTTACACAGAAACATGGTGATACACCTAAGCCTGTAGCATATTATTCTAAACGCTTAGATAATATCGCAGCAGGTCTCCCACGGTGTGTACAAAGTTGTACAGCATCTGCTCTTGCGATTTCTGCCTCTGCTGATATTATTTTATGTCACCCACTTTCAGTCCATGTTTCACACTCTGTGGCTGCAGTCCTGCTACATGCAAATCTTTCATTTCTGACTCATGCACGTCACATGGCGTATACTTCAATATTGTTGTCACAGCCACATATAACTGTGCACAGATGTAGCTCCTTAAATCCAAGCACACTTTTGCCCACTGAAGGCGATGGAGATCCACATTGCTGTGCGACTACAACAAATGAGGAAACAAAGCCACGACCTGACATTTTTGATCTACCACAATCTGGTTTTACTGATATTTTTGTAGACGGTTCTGCTTCAAAAGACATTCGAGGAAATAATTGTGTAGGTTATGCAATAACAACAGTAACTACGGTCCTAAAAGCAGAACGCCTGCCACACACGTATTCTGCACAGACAGCTGAACTTCTAGCAGTCATCAACGCTTGTAAGATGTTTGAAGGGAAATCACTTAACATTTACACAGACAGTCAATATGTGTATTCTTCTGTCCACCATTTCGCTCGAATTTGGCATAACAGGGGCATGAAAACCTCTAGTGGGAAACCACTCACACATGCCTCTGTTAAAAAAATCTTCTCTTCACAATACAGCTTCCTGCTAAATTAGCGCTGTGTAAATGTAAGTCTCACCAAAAGGACGACTCCGCCATAACACAGGGTAATAACCTTGCAGATGTTGCTGCGAAACAAGCTTCATTCGGCACACAATGTTCTGAAAATGACCTTTTCCTCTCAGTAGACCTAAACATCTTGGTGGACGTACAGAAAAATGCACCCACGGCTGAACAAACTCCTTGGCTCAGACGTGGAGCAGTTTTGCAAAATGACCTTTATCATATTCATAATAAGCTCGTCCTTCCACGTTCTCTATTCCCCACAGCTGCCCTGGTGAGCCATGGTTTGACACATGTCTCAACAGGAGGGATGGTACACATGATACAGAGACAGTTCTTCGCTGTAAATTTTTCTGACTTTGCCAAGGAATACTGTAGAAAATGTTTAATTTGTTGTAAGAACAATCCGCAAGGAAATATGAGACCAAAGAGGGGACAATTTCCTCCAGCACAACACCCCTTCCATACAATTCATATGGACTTTATTGAACTAACAGCATCAAAAGGACTAAAGTATGGTTTAGTGGTTGTAGATGAATTTTCAAAATGGGTTGAAATATACCCAACCAAAGATAACACAGCCATAACTGTAGCAAAAGCTCTCTGCAACCATTACTTTCCAACTTATGGTATTCCCGCCATAATTAGATCAGATAATGGTACACATTTGTAAATGCAATTATGACACATTGCTCACAGGCATTGGGTTTCTCACTAAAAAAAAAAAAAAAAAAATCACTGCGCATATCATCCACAAGCCGCCGGCCCTGTAGAACGTACGAATCAGACAATAAAAAACAGACAAGCCAAAACTATGGAAGAAACCAAGAGGCCTTGGCCAGATTGTTTATCCTTGGTTAAACTGTGGATGAGAATTACGCCTACGGGAGACAACAATAACACCGTTTGAGATCGTGCATGGGAGACCTTTTCCACTTCCACAAAACAACAATCCACTGAATCTTAGTGAGAGAGAAATAACATTAGCAGATTGGATGATGCATACGTTAAAACGAGAGAAGTTCAGAGTTCCAATAATCTGCCAGAGTGTTCTTCTCCTTTGTCTACACAGAAACTCCAGCTTGGAGACTGGGTCCTGATTAGAGTCCTGAGGAGAAAGAATTGGAAGTCGCCCAGGTGGGAAGGGCCGTATCAAGTACTGCTGACGACACCCACGGCAATAAAAATTGCTGAACGGCCCTCGTGGATCCACCAATCGCACTGTAAGCTGATACAACTGGAAGCAGAGCCAGATCAACCGACGGGGTAGCGGTGGAAGTCTGATACAAAGGGGTCAGTAGCACAATAGGGTGCTGACGTCTCAACCCGGTGAAGAAACCAACTGATCCGCACCCAACTCTAGAATGGCTCTCTGGCGACTCCTGCTAGTCGCAGGGGTGACTTTGTCACTTCTGTGGTTCCTCTTCCTCTTCTTCTCTCTCTCCTCTACAGGAACTCACAGGACTAAAAGAACCCATGAACACTCTATGGCAGCGACTTGGGAACAGAACCTCTGGTATAAAGCTATGAATTTTACAGCACAATAGAATAATGTCACCAATTGCTACGTGTGCTCACAATTACCTCATCATGCTACACATCAGACCATTTTCACTCCTATAGGACTTAATAAATCAGAAACAATGTGTATATTCGGAGAAAGCACACTCACAATGATAAGAAATTTCACCGGTAACATGTCATACTGGTTTCCAAATTGTACTATTCATAAGGGAAAATGGCTGGATCCCACTAATTTTTCACAGGCTACGAACACCACATTGGGGGTAGGGATTGCACCATTACAAGCTAACATTCCTTTTCCATTGTGTCTCCAACGCACCTGTGGTGATATGTACAGGCATCACTTACCAGGAACACCTAATTGCATCCATATAATATCACTTTCCAGTAACTCGTCTGCTATCTCATCATCAGTTCCCTCTATTGCAGGATTTAACGCATCTTGGTGGTTTTCTGAGGATAAATATAGATCTGGAAAAAACATAACCTTTAATCTCAGACCAAAAATCTCCACTCCACCCGAAATGATGTGGCAATGTGGAGGACTTCTTTACTGGTACTTGCCATTTGATTGGTGCAGTACTTGTACCTTAGTTCATTTGCAACCTGCTGTAATTGTCATTACTGACCAACAATTGGAGAACAGGACATATATACACACACACCGAATCCAAAGCCGTGAAACTAAAGAAGAACAACAACCTGCTTTCAGTAAACTAAAACGTTTTTTTTTTAATGTCTTTAGCTCCTTCATATGGTACATCAAGATTGTCCGCAAGTGTAAATAAGCTTTGGTTTTCTCTCAATAATCTCACTAACGCACTAATTGACATAACTGACCAGCTGAAAAACGATCCTGAACTTGAGGCCATCAAGCAAATGACACTCCAAAACAGAATAGCTTTAGACCTTCTTTTAGCAGCACAAGGAGGAGTTTGTGAAGTTGTTAATGACCATTGTTGTACATACATCCCTGATCACAAAGGCAATTACACTTTAATCAGACAGAAATTGGATGAGATTAAAATAGACATTTTAAGGAACCGAGACAAAGGTATTTTTCCAGGCTGGGATTTTACCTCTTGGTTTACATCTGGTGGTATTTTTCAGACTATTAAAAGATTCGTAATTATAAGTGTATGTATTTTGTTACTATTTTGCATTTTTGCTACCTGCATTTTACCATGTTTAAGATCCATGATTTCTAAAATGACAACCACTTCTGTTGTTGCGTATGCTGCACTTGAAATGGAAGAACCACAATGTGACTCCAATGATGAGAATGATGATGTTGAAGTGTAGTTTAATGACGTGACAGCAGAAAATGTTTTTACAAGATGTTGTTAACTGATCTTCACACTTCTTGATCATGATAAACAGGAGGGAATGTTAGAGTTGAACTTGTAAATACATCTATCATAATCAAACCCTAGGGCATTAACTAATTGTATATAGTGTCTTTATATAATAATTTTCATTACATACCCACACACACGCATCTTGCTCTTCTAGTCAGTATATTTCCACTCTTTCAGCTTAGCACAACCCCTTGTGTAACTTGAGCGATTTCTTATCTTATGCTATGTTTTCATTTCTGCTTGTGTATAAAATAAACTTCGTATGGGAGCAGTCTTTGTAGCTCGCACTAATGTGTCTTGTTACACTGTGCTGTGGTACCCTTGCAAGTAAAAGTTACAGTCTCCGTGTCTTTCTGGTTCAGTGAATATCTTCTTATGTTATGGGGGAGCTCTCAGCGGAGCTTCTCTCTGACATGCCGTCTGGCCGCGGAGTGATGTGGGTCTCCCTCTCCCCTCACTGGGACTGCTGCGGACTGACAGCCTGTGCTTTGGGACAGGGAGAAGCTCACAGCAGCACCTGCTGCTCGTTGAGGACAGTAACTGCAGAATGATCCGAGTTTTCCTGTCAGAGTCTCCAAAACGGCACAAAAAAGTCGCTAGATTTGTCGCTAGTCGCTTTTGACAAAAAAAAAGTCGCTAGGACGCCTTGGAAAGTCGCTAAGTTGGCGCCGCTGCCACGTGCCTGGGCTTGCCGTAAGGCACGTCGGTGATGTAAAATACTGCCGTAAAGCGTGTTTTGCGACACTGCGATATAAACGATAGGCTCTTCACATAAAACGATAGACATTTTCTATCGTCCAGACGATATCTATCGTCATATCACCCAGCCCTACTTTCATCACCAAAAAGCGATCGGTAACACATGACAACACTGAACCAAACCGAAAGTGTAGAGATCGCTTCATGCGAAGGATGCAACACTAAATCAATATCTTTTGGTAAATATGCTCAAAGTTGGACATACTAAAGATGCTAAACTGTTGAATAGTTTACCTGAAGAAAAGTGGGATCCACAACCACGATCTCTGCTGCTTACTGGGGTCCACTTTTTCCGGCTGCCATCTTCTCTCTCCTGAAATCGGTATCCGGTGAAATTTCAAGCCTGATTCTTTCTTAAAACGCTTAGTATAACCAACAGCTACACATGATATTACCATTGTGGTAAAAACATGTGCATTTTCATTCACGAAAAGCGATAAATTTACGTATTTGCTCCAAACACGATACCGTTATCGTTGCAAGCCGTTATGCTAATGCTGGTTCTTGCCAACCGGTAGCCATTTTGTACCACGTGACCGTAACAAATGACAACACGCTGGCACTCCCCATAAATACACAAAAACCCACCATTACAAACATGATGAATTCACTGGTCTTAGCTGGAACCCTCTAATTAGCACCAATTAGCCTGCAATCTTATTTTCAACTGAACAATTACAAAACACACGGCAATTATTGGTAAACAGACAAAGTTGACTCCGTGGCTAATGCTAATGCTAACACATACTGCAGTGGCACACATCGGCAGCTTAAACAGTCTTTTAGAGTCTCCAGAATTCTGCTCTTACCGGCTGCAATCCGGATTTTGGAGATGAACGCAATCCTGCACAGTTTGCCGCAGATCTTGATGCTTTCCCAACAGAAACTCACGGATACTTTGTTTGAACGCGGTCACTTCGTCTCACTTCCTCCTCAGTGCTGCGTGTGTCCCCTTTTTTGCCGCCGGTGGCAAACCTGTAGCCGCAGTTGGTTCCGTCCCAGGTGAGTGTAGGACCTGTGCGTAAATGCTTCTCCTTTGAGTTTTCAGCTCCTTCCAGTTTGACTTGACACATAAACTGCTTTGCACTCTGTGTCACCTGTACCTTCAGAGCTCTGAATAAAAGAACAAAAGATTTATTGCAAAGAACAAAAAGGTTTTGCCTCCACAGCAGCTTGTTATGAAAATGATTGTATTTGATGATTGAATGTTCTTATTCATTGTAATACTGTGTGATGTGTGCTAAAAGAGAAACAAGGACACAAGCTATCATCAATATTATTTCATCTTACATGTCTAATTAAAAAAATATGACATTATATAAATATGCACTACTGTTCAAAAGTTTGAGGTCACTTAGAAATGTCCTTTTTCTTGAAATCAGTTTTTCATGCAGATAAATCAGATTGGTTTGACAAATGAAATGAAGCAGTTTATTATTATTATTGTAATTATTATTATTATAACCTTTATTTAACCAGGTTGTTCCCATTGAGATCCAAGATCTCTTTTACAAGAGAGACCTGGCCAAGATTGGCAGCACATAAAGTTTCAACACGTTACAAATACAGTTAAAAATACAAATGACATACAATTTACAATTGGATTTTAAAAAACTTGGTTAAAAGAGTTCAAAAGGATTAGCCACACTTCAGTTAAATTGAATATTTGCACTCCTGAAGCCTGGGTGTGATGGAGTTTATCATAGACTTAAATACATTCAGAGATACCAAACTTTGGAGTTTGAGCTCTGATTGCAAAGTGTTCCATGTACTTGGAGCAGAAAATCTAAAAGCTTTCTTCCCCATTTCTGTTCTGACCTTAGGAACAGTAAAATGTAAAAAGTCCTGAGATCGGAGACTGTAGGACCTATTAGATGGAATTAAAAGGAGTGATAAATAAGATGGAGTCATCTGAAGAATGGCCTTGTAAATCAGCACAGACCAATGACCAAGCCAGCGCACATATAATGAAGGCCAATTTACTTTACTGTATGAGACACAATGATGAGTTGAAACTCCACAGTTTGTCATAAACCTCAGAGCACCATGAGACACACAATCCAGCATGTGGAGGCATTGATCGGAGGCATTCATATACAACACATCACCATAATCATTTATCGGAAGAAAAGTTGACTCTACCAGTTTCTGTTTCACTCTAAAGGAAAAGCAAGACTTATTTCTAAAATGAAATCCAAGTAAAAGCTTCAGTCTCTTTACAGTGTATTGAATATGTGCCTTAAAGGACAGGTTTAAATTCTGAGGTTCAGACCCTCCAGTATTACTGATCATAGAGGGAAACTAACATGTAGAAATATGAAGGTTTAGAGCCAACACTGTTAGAAATGATGGAGAATAATCAGATTCATTTAAAACTATCACAAATAGGAATAAAATGACCAAGAAATGGATAAAGCGACCAGAAATCTGCATAAAATGACCGATATATGAGACAGAACTACCACAAATATGTAGCATAGCCACGCTATACCCATGTTTCTGACGGCACAAGGGTGGGAGGCGGGCTAAAAGGTTGTCTATCAAATCCCTCTGCAGCAATTGGGTAGGTATACAACCAATCAACGCAACGAATAGGCTGACGTAGTTCAGAGAGCACCGGCGGATTGTGGCTAAGTCCCATTAGCTTCCCAACCAGTGGAGCTGCGGAGCCAACTGGTATATTAAGGATTTGCCATATCCCGTCGGCAAAAGTCCAAATACGTCTTTCTTCTCAATGAAACACTTCAGTGCCGTCCTTTGTTTATCTTTCAAGTTGAATTTTAGCTTCAAATCTTTAAGGGCTGTGGCCAAAGCCGAGTCGAAAGATAACTGTTTATCGTGCGCTGGTTGTTTCTGTCAGAATCGTCACGCCTCTGTCGTCACTTCTTCACGCCCACCTTCTGACTCTACACTTCATGGTGATTGGTCCGGCCAGTTTTAGGAGAATCCAGCCTCGAGCCTTATGGAGGGTAACTAGACCCACCCTGGCAGAGAATTAAATTCGTTGCCATGGGTTGTTTAGTGTGGCTAGGCTAACAAATATGTATAAAATGACAAAGATATGAGATAAAACTACCACAAACATTTAAAAAATGACCGAAATATGCCTCATAACCGCAACAAATATGAAAAATTACAAAAATATGACTCAAAACTACCACAAATATTGGTAATCTTGGTTGATTGGTTGATGATGTATCAGTATTGTTATTGATGGGTTGCAGGGACAGAGGTTTGTGTGTGAGTCTCTGCCGCCATCTAGTGGTGGATCAACAACATGACTTTTCCCAGATTGAATCCCAGAGAGTCCTGACTTGTTAGTTGGATCAGAGAGACTTCCAGTAAGATGGAGCTCTGAGCAGCAACACTTTCCTGAAATCGTCAAACGCTCCCTCATAAGATAAGATAAGATAAAGGAGAAATTTAACATTACAGGGCTCTTAGAAACAAAAACAAAAACAAAAAACAGGAGTGCAAAAGTCACGAAAGTGCAAGAACAAGATAATAAATATTGCACATAATAACAACTACACAGTAGTGTTATACAGTCTGATGGCAGTGGGGATGAAGGACCTGCGGTAGCGCTCCTTCTTGCACTGAGGGTGTCTGAGTCTCGTGCTAAAGGAGCTGCTCAGCTCCACTACAGTCCGGTGCAGTGGGTGGGAGCTGTTGTCCATGATGGATGAGAGCTTGGTCAACATCCTCCTCTCACCCACATCCATCACAGAGTCCAGTGGGCAGCCCAGGACAGAGCTGGCCCTCTTGGTCAGCTTGTTCAGTCTCTTCATGTCCCGCTCTGTGCTGCCCGGGGCCCAGCAGACGACAGCGTAGAGGAAAGCAGAGGCTACCACAGTGTCATAGAAAGTCCTTAGTAGAGGTCTGCACACTCCGAAGGACCTCAGCCTCCTCAGAAGGTGGAGGCGACTCTGGCCCTTCTTGTACAGAGCATCGGTGTTGTGGGACCAGTCCAGTTTGTTGTTGAGGTGAACACCCAGGTACTTGAAACTGTCCACTGTTTCAATGTCCTGCCCCTGGATGTTCACTGGTGGATGTGGGAGTGTCCTTCTCCTGAAGTCGACCACCATCTCCTTCGTCTTACTGGTGTTGAGGCACAGATGGTTGCGCTCACACCAGTCCACAAAGTCCATGATGACCGACCGATACTCCAGCTCGTTCCCCTCAGACACACGGCCCACAATGGCGGAGTCATCAGCTCGCACAGCGCCATCTTAACATAGTTTGTTTCATCTGAAGTTTAGTCTAAATAAATGAAGTGTAGGACTTTGAACAGAAAGGAGACTCATTTTCTCTTCTTTTGTGGATGTTTGGATCACCACTACTCATTGGTACCAGGAAGAAAATCCTAGAAGCTGTCAATCTGCTCACAGACAGGTTTGATATCCAGGAAAAACACATGGAAGAGCTGAGCAGAAAAATGGAGGAAAAGTGCAGCCTGGTAGCAGTGATGAGAGAGGAGGTTACCGAATACAAGAAGAAAAGAGTGGAGCTGGAAGAACAGGTGGGAAAAGTGCAGAAAGAAGTGAAGACGCTGACTGAGAAATGACACCAACAAGAAACTCTATCAGAAGAGAATTTAGAAGCAAACACCAACTGATCATATTTTAGTGAATTGTGTTCCTGACCAATGGTTGGATAGACTCCCTACCAAACATGTGGAGCACAAATACAATCAAAACATCAAAACATTTGGCACAAATGGACACATAATGATCCTCATTTCAGATGTTTTCATGGATCAGGCCTCATGGAAGCTGTAAATCAAGAACAGATCTGTGGCTGACAACTCTAGAAATGTTCAAATGTGTCTGTCAGACTGAAATGTGAGCGGCTCCTACTACTGATCCCTGTGGAATTACTGTTCCATTAATGCCTGAAACAGGAAGAACATTTAGACAGAAAGACTGGAAATTCAACGCTGGTTTCTGAGAAGATGAGCAGGACTGTAGTATGGAGAGAAAAATCTTATTTTCAGTAAAGTCAGATGATGGCGTTGGTTCTTCTGGAAGTAAATGTGAATTTTTCCAACACAAAGTGAGAGAAAACTCAGTAGATTGTGGTCAAAGAATGTGTCAGAAAGCCAAAGAATGAGAAAGACAGTTGATGAATGATATGAATGAGTGTTGTAAAATGAATGTGTTCTCTGATAGGAAGAAAGAAGAAGTGATTGGGTTCCAATCTAAAGGAGATGAATTGGATTGGAATAAAGCACCAGGTGCATTTCTAGCATCCAGAGCTAAATGGATGGAAGATGGGGAGAAAAACAGTTCCTATTTCAGTGGATTAGAGAGAAATGCAATCAGCCTCTAAATGTTGATGATCAAACTGGGAGCAATCCAGAAGAAAGAGCAGATGAAAGATTTAGATTCTATCAGCATTTACATTCAGCAGCTTTTTCTTTCAAAAGTCAAAGCATTTCTTCCTCAGACTGACTTTAAAAGCACGTGTTTGGAGAGATTGATAGAGCTGGAATGAAAATGTCTTTGGGGAAATCAGCGGCTCCAGATGGACTTACAACCAACTTTGATCCGTTTTTCTGGGCTGATATTAGAGAATGACTGTTTGAAGCATTCAAAGAAGCTTTCAATCAGGGAGTCACACTCATTTTAGTTCAGGTTCCACATTTAGCCCAGTTTGATCTCAAGTGGGCCGGACCGCTTTTTACTACAGGATCAAAACCACAAAAGTCAGATTAAAAAAAGACAAAAAATGAGACAAAAACCAGACAAAATATTGTGAAAATGAGACACAAAAGGACAAAAGAACAATCTAGTATTTGACTTTGTGATCATGGTCTAGAAATGATTTTAAATGGATACTTTGACTCATTTACAATCTGCAGTTCATGTCTTCTCTGGAATTTGGACACTTTGATGATGATTGATGGATTGTGCTCATTTGGTAGAGGATGCTGCTTTTACACTCTTTCTACATTCATTGAAAGCTTCTGACAAGCTTCAACACCACTTTATTTGACATTCACTGCATTATTTTGGATGGAAAATTCATTCATATGCTCTCAATGTTGTCCAGCAGAATTCCTTCAATGTGGAACTACTAGAAGATGAGATGTTAACAGGAGCAAACACCAAGGAGACCCATCAGTCCTCGGCTGTTTATTATTAGCTCTGGATATCAACCCTCCTGTTGGCTTCATTTACGGCACCAAAGAACAGGAAAAAATCCAGAAATTCAGCAAAAAAAATTCACCAAATTTATGAAAATGTGCAAAAACCTTCAGGAAGAAAATTCCAATAATTCCTTAAAAGTTTTATTAAAAAAAACAAAAACAAAATCCCCCTAATTTGGCAGGAAAATTCTTGTAAATATTTTCAAAAAATGAGTAAAAATCTTCCAAAAAATCCTCAAAATATCTAAAGTGATTCCATATTTATCAGTAAAACTTCTGATAATTTCTTTAAGAACATTCACATAAAAATCAACCAAAGTCCAGAGAATTTACTGGATTTTGGTTGATTTTTATGTGAATGTTCTTTAGAAACATTTCCTCTGACAACAAAAAATGTTAAAAAAATGTCCCAAAAATGTTAAAATGTGGACATCAGAAGTTTCACTGTGAAAATATTTATTATTTTCCACATTTTCAAACTTTAAAATGACACGAGGGTTAAAATAATGAAACTCTAAAAGCATTTAATAAGGACACAGTCAGCAGATGATCCAACATTATTTTAAAGCTGTGTGTATTTTCCAGAAGCCTCAGGGTTTGATTGAAACTAAATGTGAGATCTGATCCATTCACCAGAAAACACAAACTTTACTTCAGAATATTCCAGTAAAAATGAGCTGAAACATTTGGGAGAAACTATCAGTAAAATATGATCAACAGGGAAACTTCTAACATTCTGATTGTTGGAAATCAAATCTAAAATCCTTGAAGATCTGCTTCCAAAGGAATCTTTCATATTTGGTAGAATATTGAGGACAGAAATGGAAGGATTTCAGGATGAATTTATCCAGCAGATTCTTGATGTGTTTCACATGGATGGATGAAGAAAATCCAGCAGATTGACTGTGATGTGATTTGATGCTAAAAGGTGATGTGGTAAAATGAGTAGAGGAGGGGCTTTGAATGTCACTGATTTACAAACAATGAATGGTTCCATGAAATGACTTTAGAAAACAGGAACATTATCTGTGCTTTACCTTAGTGCCTCATCTTTGTCTCATTCTCTTTAACATGTGATTTCCATCCTTTAAATGATCCCATTTCCACATGCAGCTGTTCTTCTACTGGAAAATGCTTTAAAGCAGAACTTCAGTCCACACAAAGCTACAATGTGGAAGAACAGGAGGATTTGTACAGGAGGAAATGTGTCTTTGTGAAGGATTGGATGGAGAAAGGAACACATTGAATGGATGAAGATGTTCTAGTGATTTTCAAACTAAACTGACTTCAGATTGCTGCTAGAAACAACATTCTCTGCTAATCAAAGCTGTTCCAGTGATCAAAGGAATGTTCCAGAATTCATCTGAACTCCTCATTCTAACACGCTGTTTATTGGCAGAGAAACATTTTTACACGTTAAATGTTAGAACAACATTGTGAGATGATCAGGAACTAAAGAATGTTTTCCTCTTCCTGCTCAAAGAAAAGTTGGATCTCCAACATTTCCACAGACTGACTCTATCAAAGTCACAAGCAGATATTTGTCTTTTCCTTTCTGAGCTGAAATGAAACAAGTTCATTTCTAAACTCTTTCTGATGTTTCTCCATGTACAGAATGTTCCAGAAGGAGATTTCATGTGGAGAAGAACACGTGCACATTGATGGAGAAGATGTGAAACTCCAGAACATCTGTTCTCCTCCTGAACCAATGTGAGGAGCTTTAGGGACACAATCATGAATGGTTGCTAACAAACAACGTTCAACCTGTCTGTGAATACAATTCTATCAAGTTTGCTCTCTTTACGCACAACAAACATCTGGAATTTATGTGAAATCATAGAATGAGAACTGGTGAATTTTAGAAACACAGATGTAGATTTTTTAAGGCTGCTCTGAGTTTGAAACTTTTCTTTTCCTCCTTAATAAAACTGTTATGCTGCCCTTGCAGCGCGTGTTCTAGTGTGCAGCTAGACAGCTAGCTCGCATTTCAAAGTCTTCAAATAACCACACAGGGCTTGCTTTTCTGTGCTTTACTTGAGCTTGACTTCGATCAACAGTGTTCTCTTTTTTGTAAAACTGAAACAGACAACAGACACCAACAGAGAAAAGAAAATAAATCAGTATTTGAGTGCTGACATATTCATGAACACACACGTATTACACATACTGAAGCCGATTGCTAACTCTGCGCTGTATGACACGGTTTAACTACATAACGAATTATAACAACAGAAACTTCTAACATGGCAGTCTTATTTGACGCTTATGTACACATTTTACTCACAGACAAATAATTTCCAAGGCAAAAGCGTGATAAAGCATTAGCAGCAAAGGTTAGCTGTGTCCGTTTTTTTTTTTTTGGTTAGCTGTGTCCTTTGCGGCTGTCAGCACTCTACCAGTGACGGAGCTAGCATGAGACACGTAGCAACTTCAAAGATAGGTCAGAGGGGTGCGAGCGCTCACACCGCCATCATTTCTGACACCAAAACAAAACAAAGAGCGCTCACTCTGACGCGTTTTTTTTTTAAACCCAACTGAAATCAATTTTCAACTTAATCACTTCACTTTAAAGACAGCACAGCTGTCAAATAGAAGTTCCTTCAGACTGTCTCAGATTCTCATGTTATAAACTGATTAACCCCTGAGAAGTTCATTTCTTTGAAGCTGTCTGATTTGATTATTCTGTTTCTTTCTTTTCTGCTTCTCTTCTGCTCGGACCAGTGGAATTGTAGGACACAGTTGGTGCCTATTTGTTGTTAAATTATGCTTAATAAAAGATAAAACAACAAAAAACTTGGGGAGCCAAATATCCCAGAATGCATTTAGACCAGCAGCAAAGACCGAGGAGGAAACTTTCAGAGGAAACTCAAGTATTTTGGGAATACTGCTGTTATTGTGACACTAAACGTAGTTTTCAGATGATTTGAGGTGAGAAAGTGGTTGTAAAAACGTCCAATGTGTGGTCAGTTTATCCAGATGAAGCTGATTAAAAATGAGCTCCAACGGTTTCAGAGATGTGAGGTCCAGGTTAGACAGCTATGATGGACGGTCAGCCTCACTGTAGAGCTCCTTATCTGGACCAGACTTTACAATCTGCTGCTCTGACGCTTCTATAGCGCTTCAACAGGATATTAGTAGTTTATGTTGATCTAACCGTCACACTTTGACCTCACACTTTATTTGGATTGTTCACAGAAAAATCAGTTTGAAAGAAGTTCAAGTTCACAACTTTAGATCGTTCATGTTTTACTCGCTCACTGACTGTGATCATAAGAACAGATAGAAATTAAAACATAGAAGATCATTTATTTACAAGTTTGGTTTCTGAGTGTTTTCACCACTAAAAATATGTAGTTTTTCTTCTTGTCTTTGTAGTTCTTTATATTTGCTTTTAGGGCTAAATTTAATTAAATAGAATTAAAAATGGAGACAATAAGATAAAAATAAAAGCATCAGTTTTACTGCTTTACTAAAGATATTTTTTCTGTTTTCATTTCTTCCGTGGAAGAGGATAAACGTTGATTATTCAACATGGAAAATTAAATTCCACTTATCAACAAATAAGCAAACAAACATGAAGATCAAAGTGTGTTATTAGTCATTTATTGAATAAAAAAGAAAGTTATAATAGTTTAAAACCCACAGGTAGAGCAAATAAAACTGGAGAAAGACGGATTAAAATCATTGATCTTGTTCAGGAAAAATCAACCACTGCAATGAAAATAAAAACTAAGTTAGACATTGATTACAGCACAAGATCTGTTCAAAGAATTTAGACCATGGAAGGGTTCAAATACACCAAAATGTGAGGAAAACCTCCTTTAACGGCCAAACAGAACATTTATAGAATGAAACAGGCTAAAAAATGTTGAATTTACAGAGTTAAATGTAATCTGGATAGTCCTGGTGGGTTTAAATTCTACTGGAATCATATCGATGCTGAAAACATTTTGATCCAGAGATAGCTAGGGTTATGGGAGCTTTGATGGAAAAATACAATCTGATAGAATTTGTTGATGAAACCAGAAATTCAGAATCTTATAAAAAAAACTTATGAAAAAAACACTGAATCACTTATTTAATGTAAAAATGAAAAATTGATCTATCAATAAGACATAAATGACAGAAGAGCACAGAATACTTTGGAAAGAGTGATACAGATGAAGGAAGTTCTCATTTCATCACTAGAACAGGACTTAAAGACTCACATCAGGATCAAGTGTGGCTGCACAAAAAGCTGATTTTCACTGGACAATAATGTGTGAAAGTCTGTCAGCAGTTTGGAGATTCACTGCTTCCTCTCTCATTTCACACTTTGTGCAGCTCAAATGCTTTTAGTTCAAGTGAGCGTCAGAGGAACACCACATCCTGATTTTCACTCTCAACATTTGACTGGAAAAAGACGAAAACACCACATTTGGCTCCTGGAAGAATCACAACTTCCATCTTTGAAGAGGAACAAGTTTACAAGGAATCATTTAGAAGGATTTGACAAAGAAACACATTTAATCCATGAATGTGAAAACATGTTTGTGAGGGACAGAGTCATGGAGAGACTCAACTATCTGTTCAACACTGTTTCTCTACCAGGAGGAGACTCTGGAGACTCAACTCAGCACAGAGCCACTGAGGAGGAACCAGACCTGAACCTGGAGACCCCAAATCCAGGATAGAGAGTTTGAGTGAATGTGGTGTTGAAGGTGTGGAGGTGGATCAGAGAGTAAGAGGAGACTCTGTAGAAGGACAGAGTTCCAGCAGGAATGTCCACATAAACTGAAACTATGTGAGAGACTGAGGAGGACCTGATGGATGTTAGACTCTTATTGTGTCTGACAGAGTAACGATCACCAGAGCAGCTCAGACTCCAGGACTGATCATTGAGTCCAAACATACAGTCTTTACTGTCTCCTTTCCTTCTGATTGCTCTGTAACTCACTGATATTTCAACATCTCCTCTCCACTCAACCTCCCAGTAACAGCGACCAGTCAGACCAGTTCTACACAGCAGCTGAGGCCACCAGTCAAACCTGTCTGGATGATCAGGATACGACTGATCCTTCACAAGTGTCACCCTCCTGTTGTTCTCAGACAGTTTGAGGTTTCTGTGTACTGTGTTTGTGTCGACTGTGAGTTGACAGGAATCTGATGGAGAGAACAAACACAACACAGCTGCAGTTATTGATGGATCACGTGATCAGTATTAAAGCTTTGATGATGACCTCAGAGATGTGACACTTTGAAGATGCTTGAATGTGCTGCTTTGTTTCCATCAATCCATTAAAACACACTTACACTTCCTCAGACCTGGTGTCAACCATCGGACTCCAGCAGGCGTCACCCTGAAAGGAGGAGGACGGTCAGAGCAGCAGCGACTCTTTCAGCAGCACACATGGATGTTACATGGCTCTCACACTGTTCCACTGATAAAGAACCAGTCCAACATGGAGACACAGACACCTGAATGCAGCATCTCTAAAGTCCTGTCCTGTGTTCGTCACGTTCCAGTTCAGTTTACACTCATTATTCAGCTTTACTCATTGATGCTTCCTCTGTTCATGGAGCTAGGCTAACAGTTCACCCTGCTTCCTGTCTTTGAGCTATGCTAGGCTATCAGTAATCCTGCTTCCTGTCTTTGAGCTGAGCTAAGCTAACAGTTCACGCTGCTTCCTGTCTTTGAGCTAAGCTAGGCTAACAGTTCACCCTGCTTCCTGTCTTTGAGCTAAGCTAGCCTATCAGTTAATCCTACTTCCTGTCTTTGAGCTAAGCTAGGGTAACAGTTTTCCTCTGTTTTCAGTATTCATGCTAACCTGGGCTAACATTTTCCTTCTGTTCTCAGTATTAATGCTAAGCTAGGCTAACAGTTTCCCTCTGCTCTCAGTATCAATGCTAAGCTAGGCTAACAGTTCATCCTGCTTCCTGTCTTCACCCCGGCTGGATGAGGGGTTTCCCACCTCGGTGTGGGGGTCCCCCTGTCTGTCGGGGTCTGGAGGGTCCGTGTGCCAGCACCCCCAGCAGTAATGGCCTGTGGCTCATGCCAGTTTGGACAACCCCAGCAGTGACATTTTCCGTGACCCTCGGTGCCATGCCATGTCTTCATACAGTTGTGGTGAGAGAGTGTGTGTGTGTGTGTGTGTGTGCGTGTGTGCGTGCGTGCGTGCGTGCGTAGATATATATGTACATACCCAGGATGGGAGGGAAAGATTTTCTTGTTTTTATTTCAATGTTTTAATGTTGTGAAGCCCTTTGTGGTGTGATTTCATCGGAGGAAAAGTGCTATACAAATAAAGATTGATTGATTGATTTCAGGCTAACCTAGGCTAACACTTCACCTTGCATCCTGTCTTTGGGCTAAGCTGGGCTAACAGTTTCCCTTTGTTCTCAGTATTTATGCTATGCTAGGCTAACAGTTTTCCTCTGTTAGCAGTATTAATGCTCAGGGAGGCTAACAGTTTCCCTCTGCTCTCAGTATTAATGCTAAGCGAGGGTAACAGTTTCCCTCTATTCTCAGTATTAATGGTAAGCTAGGCTAACAGTTTCCCTCTGCTCTCAGCATTAATACTAAGCTAGGGTAACAGTTTCCCTCTGTTTGTAGTATTCATGCTAAGCGAGGCTAACAGTTTCCCTCTGCTCTCTGGATTAATGCTAAGCTAGGCTAACAGTTACCCTCTATTCTCAGTATTAAAGCTAAGCTCGGCTCACATTTTCCCTCTCTTCTCAGTATTAATGCTAAGCTAGGCTAACAGTTTCAGGCTAGGGTAACAGGTTCCCTCTGCTCTCAGTATTAATGCTAAGCTAGGCTAACAGTTTCCCTCTGTTCTCAGCATTAATGCTAAGCTAGGCTAGTCATGGTGTGTCGCTGAGCTAAATGTTCTTCTGCTACATTCAGGTGTTTTCTGTTCAGCCCCTCAGGAACAAGGAAACATTTAGCACCACCTACCCTCCACCACCACTAAAAATAGCATCATTAGTCTAGAAATTATTATAAGTACACCTCTGTACATGAAGGAAAACTAAAAAGAAAGAAATCAAGATCAACTTCAAACAAAGAACAAGTTTATGAATCTTTTTTTAGTTTGAAATGCATCAATTATCCTTAAATTCAACAAATTTAATCCTTCTGGAAACTCTAAACATTTTTAACCAACGAATTGATACATTAGATGGTGAAAAATAACCTGAAATAAAATCAATCAAAGTGATCAGCATCATTCCCTCAGGAGCTCAACATAGAAACACTTCCACTGATTGAGCTGATTTTTAATCAGAATGATGAAGTCAGGATTAACGGCTACAATGAGCTCATTTTTAACCAACAACTTTTCAAAGCGTGTTTGAAGCATGACGCTGCAACTCTCAGCTCCTGCTCAGTGTTTAGAAGGATCTGGACCTGGTCTCCAGCAGCAGAGAAGCCGCTCTCACAAAGATCAGCAGAAGAACGTCCACAGCCCTCAGAGTGGATTCTGCCTCTCTACACTCAGACACAATTCACTCATAGTCTGAGATGTGAACCTCAGACGTCACGTTGATGAGCTGCTCCTCCTCTGCAGAGCTGGAACCAGTGGGAGCACTGGAAGGATCTCTCAGCCACTCATACTGGGAACTGTTTTCAGGGAACTACTTCTGAAAGAATCTCATCAGTCATGAAATAAGCTGCTTCATACATGGAATCACTGAGGTGGCATCATCGCCGCTGCTTTCTACAAATTCCTGCAGGTTCTCCAATCAGTCAGTATCTCCTCCATCCAGTGGCTGCCCCACATTGCTAGCTTTCCACTAAACAGCTGATCTAGTCTGTGACCTGAGGGAGGACTTTATCTTTCCCTTCAAGCTGCACATTTACTTCATTTAGCATCCAAATGTGTCCCTCAGGTAGGCCACTTTCACCTGGAACTTTTCATCACTCCATTTTTCTCACACTTCTTCTTGTGTTCCTGCTCCACAAACATTCTGATCTCCTCTCTGAGCTCAGAAACTCTGGACTAGACTTTCCCTGGTGACAGCCACCTTGGTTCAGAGTCAAACAGCACAGCTTGATGTTCAGCTCCCATCTCCTCACAGGGAGCAGAGAATACTCTAGTTTTAGTGCTCTGCTCTTTAGAAAACTGACTCCAGTCAGAAGCTCCCTTCATCCAGAGGAAAGCTGCCTTGATGCCAGAGCTTCTCTGTGGACCACAGTGTGTCCACTCAGCAGTAGGTGAGGACTTCTGGATGACTTCCTCAAGCCCTTTTCTCCTCCCTACCATGGTCTGTGCACCATCACTGCAAACACCACTTCTCCCACTGTAGCCCATTCTCAGTCAGGAAGCAGTCCAGGATTTAGAACATCTCTTCAGGCGTGGCTGTCTCTGACATATTTACTAAAAACTCGATCCTCACACAGGGAGTCTGTCGAGTCATACAGAAGCCAGAAACAAGCAGTCTTTGCTGCTGTCAGGCTTCATGGAACTGAAACGTTTGTCTTGATCTACCAGCTGTTCTGAACATGGTTAGCGACGTCATTTATATGTCTGGACACAGAGTCATTGGACAGAGGGAGAGTTTTTATTTGTGTGTCTTCCAGCAGGACACAGATCATGTCTATTGCTGCAGGGAGTATCAGATCCTCTGCTATGGTGAGGACTTTTTACACCCACCATTTTGGTACGCCTCCTTATATCATGCTAACAGCGCTCTCTGCTTTAGCCACGTAGCATTCATGAAGCCCATGTTTGTTGGCAATATTCAGCAGGTTTTCACTGAAAAAACTCCAGCTGCTGATCAGCGTGGTTGGAGTGTATTGTGTTGAAGTGATGCCTTCATTTATTTGGCTTCATGCTGTCCACTAACAACATTTTTAGACTCAGTAAACATAGCGGTCTGTCCTCGTCTCCCACCGTAGTCACAGTGAAGCTAAGAGCTACAGATGCTTCGTCACATTTCCTCATCAGAGCTTTCAGGATATTTTTGTTTGTCTCATTATCTCCGTCTCTCTCTCTGCCTTTCTTCTCATTCCTGTTAAATATTTTTCCCGTTGTGTCTTCTGTGTGTTTGTTTGCAGTATTTCAGATTTCCTGCTCTGTGGTGTGTGTTCACTGCCCCCAGGGGGCGCCACTATTTAAGAAGTTTTTTTTTTTTTTTTTTTTTAATTGAAACAAAGCAGCATCAACAGTCGTACAAGAGGTACGAAGAGTAACCAAAAAAGGCGTACAAGATAGAAAGAAAAAAGAGTTAAAAAAAAAAGGTAAAATAAAAGGAGTCTGTCCATGAATGTTCAATGGGCTCGGGGTTGTCCATGAGTTCGACATCCTCAACCATATCAAAAAGCTTCACAGCAGTCCGCCCTTTCATATACTTCAGTGATGAGAAGAATAACTATTTAAGAAGTACTGGAGTGCCTGTATAACAGAGTGGCGACATGACGGGTCCAAAAAATTTTGGTCACGTGATCTATGGGCGCCATTTTGTTTCCAATTCATGAATGCCGGGATTTCCTGTTAATGTTGTTTACACCGCAGAGAGTAATTCTCGGTCTTCCAACGCTTCCTAAATACCTGAAAAATGACGGGCTGTTGTGCCTTTGGGTGCACAAATCGACCAGAGAAGGGATTCCACATGTTTAGATTTCCCAGTAATTGTGAAAGAAGGAAACTGTGGGAAAATAAAGTCCAGAGAGTGGGATGGAAACCGACTTCATCATCGTTTTTGTGCCAGGTTAGTCCCATGTATGTACTTTCATGTTATGATGTATGGGTGAATGACAGATGTGATTTTAAGCAGTTGTGGTTATTTTGACTTTGACCATATTCATGTATGGAGATGTGTTACTGGTGACTGTTGGGTACCGTCTAAGACGATTACAATCGGAGCTTCCAGGTTTGGCGTGGCACAGTGAATGGAAACAAAATGGCGTCAAATCCCCAGTTGTCGCCACTCTGTTATACAGGCACTCTAAGAAGCACTGAGGAAGGCTAAAAGGTTCCTGTCAGTCTGTACCTGAGAGTGTCCGTCTGTCTGTACCTGAGAGTTTCCAGTCTACAGTGTGGATCCTCCACTTTAGCTCTCAGCATCTTCTCTCCTGAGTCTCCTGGATGGTTGTAGCTCAGGTCCAGCTCTCTCAGATTTGAGGTCTTCAAGCTCAGAGCTGAGGCCAGAGAAGCACAGCCTTCCTCTGTGACCAGACAGCCTGACAGCCTGCACACACAAAACAACACAAACCTGATGGACAACACTTGGCTGGATGTTTCTCACTCTCTTTTCTTCTTTGTCTACATTATACATTTTGCTGCACATTTCATGCGTCTCAAGCAAATCAACAATCTCAACAATGATTAGTGTGATTTAATCATGTCAAAAATAAACCCTGACAAAGTCCTGCACAAGTTCAGTAAAAGCTCATTTGATGAATCCCATCAGCAGAAATGATTGTACTCAGGTTAGCTGTTTATCCACTGATAGAAATCACATCAGTTTCAAAGTGTGAGTCCTGACCTGAGAGCTTCCAGTTTACAGTGTGGACTCTCCAGTCCAGCAGAAAGACTCTCCACTCCTGAATCCTGCAGGTTGTTGTTAGTCAGGTCCAGCTCTGTCACACTGGAGGACTGGGAGCTGAGGACTGAGGACAGAGCTCCACAGCTTCTCTCTGACAGATTACAGTTATTAAGTCTGAAGAGACAAAGACAAGAAAAGAAGTAAAACATTAAGTTCAGTATTTTCTGTCCTGTTGAAAATACAGCAGTGAATTTAACAACAAATACATCCCACTATGTCCAGAATACAGCAGCACTGAGGACAGTCCTCTGAAATATTATTTAAATGTGAAAATAATGTAAGTGGAGCTCATTACAGTAATCAGATTACATTGAAGCTAAGCAGTAAAGTATTTGATGTGATTAAAAAAAACTGACAGTTTAGATTTCCTCAATGAAGAATACAGGTCAAACAGCAAGAAATGAATCCAATAAAGGTCAGTACATCTTTCATTAGTGTCATTAGAATGGTGGATTTTTTCACTACTTTCTACGTCCACCTTTATTTTTGATGACACATTTAATCCTCTTCAGCATGAAGAAACCACATTTCTGCAGAGATGTTCCTCCATCTTCAGAGACTAGGTCTTCATCTGTTCTTTGTTGGAGGGTTTGTGTTGCTCTACCTTTGTCTTTAAAATACCCCAAAGTTGGTCTGTTGGATTCAAATCAGGACACACACTTGGACAAGTCACACTTTGGACTTTTTCCTTCTTTACAATCTGAAAAATAGTCAACTTGATGCTGATGGCAGCCATTAAATCTCTGTCAGACTCGGTTCCATCTCTGATGTTGTTCCAGAGCAAACGCCTTCTGATCTCCAGTCTTTGTTCTTCAGGTTCCTTCACCTCTACTATTATGCCAGATGTTTTTTCAGTCCTGAGTGATGTGTTTTTCGTTTGGTTTGCTGTTTTCTGGTGTTGTTTTTATTTCATATTCTCCGTATTTCACATTTCACATCTTAATAACTCCAGGTCAGCTGATGGTTGCTCATTAATGTTCTAAATTGGAAAGTAAATTCCTTAATCACCCAGTGAAGCTGAAGAAGGTCCTTAGTCACCTACAACTTAGGGCAGATATCGCCTTCTTACAAGAAACTCATTTGCGAACTTCTGACCATTTCAGAATATAAGGGGTGGATGGGTAGGCCAATCATTTCACTCCAATTTCCACTCCAAATCTCGGGGGGTGGCCCATTCTAATCAATAAAACTGTCCCATTTGTAGAAGCAAATGTAGACTCTGATCCAGCCGGGCGATTTGTGATTGTCAGCAGAATCTATGATTTCCCGGTAATCCTTGCTAACATATATGCACCCAACTGGGATGAGCAGGCTTTTTTTCACCATTGTCCTGTCGTGACTTCCAAATATGGAAACTCATCACCTTATTCTTGGGGGTGATTTAAACTGTGTCCTATCTCCTGCTGTGGATCGGAGTTAACAAAACAAAGCACGGACAACTAAATCAGCCTGTACAATTCAGTGTTTTCTTAAAACTTATGATCCTGGATGTTTGGGGGTTTTGTAATCCAACTTCAAGGAAATACTCCTTTTTTTTCCCCCAGTACACAAGACTTTTTCACGCATAGATTATTTTCTCTTGGATAAAAAACTTCTACCTTTGATAACAGACTGTCTACAAGGCCATGGTGATCTCAGACCACTCCCCATTAGCTATGACAGTATGCATTCCCAAAGTACACTCCAACTATCGTCCATGGAGGCTTAATCCATTATTACTTAAAGATGAGGCTTTTGGCAATTACGCAAAGTCTGAAATTGAATTATTTCTAAACACTAACCAAACCCCAGAAGTCTCCTCATCTACCGTATGGGAGACACTGAAAGCTTATTTGAGGGGACAAACTATATTCTACTGTGCACAGAAGAGCGCAACAACTGAACGCCTCACAAAATTGGCAGACGACATACAGAACCTGGATGCAATATATAGTTCCTCACCGACATCAGCAATATATAAGCAACGTTTACTATGGCAAACAGAATATAATCTTATGTCAACCAGACAAGCAGAATATCTCATTTCAAAATTGTGTAGCAATTCTTATGAACACGGGGAAAAAACACTGAAACTTCTGGCTCATCAGCTGCGGCACAGAACAGCTAACCAAACTATTACAGAAATTCTAAATGATCAGGCCTCAAAATGTACTGACAGTCTAGCCATAAATAACATGTTAATTTCCTCCTTTTCTTCTTCTGATGCCTTCCTCCACTGCTTCCTTAACTGCCTCCTTTCCTTTACTAGTCTGTCTATTTCTCTTTAGTGCCTAGACCTTCCTACCTGCACCCTCTCACCTCTGCTGTTAGCAAACACCCCAAATCTCTCTAGACCATAAGAGTAGATCAAGACAACCTGAACTGAGGATCCCTTTGATCTCAGTGGAGACAGAAGACAACACTGCTTCATTGGCTGATTGGGCTCCAATGGTGAGAAGGAATTGGACCTGAACTTCAAAAAAGAATGTAAACAACAGTCCAACTGTCCACCAGCTGAACTGCACTGAGTTCAGTCATTGAACAAACTCAACTTTCTACAGTTTTATTTAGCAGACGCTTTTATCCAAAGAGACGAACATCTGAGAGTAGAAACAACACAAGAAAGGATCAGAAAACCTCCCACCTCAGCTGTTCTGCTCATCATGAATAAAAATACATTTTAAATGGTCATCAGTTGAACAGGTTGATGAGTCCTGACCTGAGAGCTTCCAGTTTACAGTGTGGACTCTTCAGTCCAGCAGAAAGACTCTCCACTCCTGGATCCTGCAGGTTGTTATTACTCAGGTCCAGCTCTGTCACACTGGAGGACTGGGAGGTGAGGACTGAGGACAGAGCTCCACAGCTTCTCTCTGACAGATTACAGCCACTTAGTCTGAAGAGACAAAAAGCAGATTATACTGATGAAACAGCAGCAAAATGAAATAGGATCTTCAGTCTCCAACTACTTACACAACTTTCTTGGAGGCTTTGACCACTGGCAGCAGCCTCAGAAGAGCCTCCTCTGAAGCAGAGTATTTGTTCAGGTCAAACACGTCCAGATCCTCTTCTGATGACAGTAAGATGAAGACCAGAGCTGACCACTGAGCAGGAGACAGTTTATCTGTGGACAGACGTCCTGATCTCAGAGACTGTTGGATCTCCTCCACTAGAGAAACATCCTTCAGTTCATTCAGACAGTGGAACAGATTGATGCTTCTCTCTACAGACACATCCTCACTGATCTTCTCCTTGATGTACTCCACTGTTTTCTGATTGGTCTGTGACCTACTTGTTGTCTGTGTTAGCAGGCCTCGTAGGAGAGTCTGATTGGTTGGCAGTGACAGACCCAGGAGGAAGCGCAGGAACAAGTCCAGGTGTCCGTTTGGACTCTGTAAGGCCTCGTCCACAGATGTCTGGTAGAAAACTGTTGAATAACTTTGGAACATTTCAGACCAACGGGGTGTTGTTTGTTGTTCTTCTTCCAGCAGGCTGAATCCAGAGTTGATGAAGATCAGATGGATATGAAGAGCAGCCAGAAACTCCTGAACGCTCAGATGGACGAAGCAGAACACCTTGTCTTCCTGTTTCCGTCTTCGCTCTTCTTTGAAGAGCTCTGTGAACACTCCTGAGTACACTGAGGCTTCACTCACATCGATGCCACTTTCTCTCAGATCTTTCTCATAGAAGATCA
Source organism: Acanthochromis polyacanthus (assembly GCF_021347895.1). Classification (NCBI taxonomy): domain Eukaryota; kingdom Metazoa; phylum Chordata; class Actinopteri; family Pomacentridae; genus Acanthochromis; species Acanthochromis polyacanthus. The sequence goes on along the minus strand of NC_067134.1, from coordinate 3,649,047 downwards.
GGTTGTCCTTCTGCAGCTGTTCAAAAGCCAGTTTAGCTAATGATTTAATGTACTGAATACTCTTCTCTGGACTGTACTTTTCTTTTGTGCGATCAATCTGAAATCTTAGAAACTCTGCATACATTTCAGTCAGGGTTCTGGGCAGATCTCCTCTCTCTCTGCTTCTCAGCAGCTCCTCCAGAACTGTAGCGGTGATCCAGCAGAACACTGGGATGTGGCACATGATGTGGAGGCTTCGTGACTTCTTCATGTGGGAGATGATGATGCTGGCCTGCTCCTCATCTCTGGATCTCTTCCTGAAGTACTCCTCCTTCTGTGGGTCATTGAACCCTCTGACCTCCGTCACCATGTCCACACAGTCAGGAGGGATCTGATTGGCTGCTGCAGGTCGTGTGGTTATCCAAAGGCGAGCTGAGCGCAACAGTTTTCCTCTGATAAGTTCCCTCAGCAGGACTTCTATTTTAGTTGACTTTGTTACGTCCACGGAGGGAATGTGGTCGACCTGAAAGTCCAGATGAAGGCGATTCTCGTCCAATCCATCAAACACAAACAGCAGTTTGAATCTGCTCTTCTTGTAGCTGCTGGTTCCTGATGACTGCAGAGCTGTAAAGATGTAATTCAGAGCCTCCACTGTGATGTCTTTAGTTTCTGGGATACAGAAATGAATGAGCTCTGCCAAACCAAACTTTTTTCCCTGCAGTGAATTCAGGGCACGGAAAGTGAATGGGAAAATAAGATGCACGTCTTGATTTGTTCTTTCTTCAGCCCAGTCCAACACAAACTTGCGCACGAGGAATGTTTTTCCAATCCCTGCAATCCCATTGGTCAGCACTGTTCTGATGTTTATGTCTTTTCCAGAAGGATGCTTGAAAATGTCTCTGGGTTGGATCTGTGTCTCTGTGTCTGATGGCTTCCACACCTTGTCAATCTGTAGGATCTCATGCTGTGTGTTGACGTGCACATCCCGGCCAGCTGTGATGTACAGCTCTGTGTAGATATCAACTAGACACTGCTTATCTGCTGACCACCCCTCTGTTGTAACCTGAAACGTGTCCTGGAAGTTTGACTGAAGCTTCTGTTGGTAATATCTGATGGGACGTGGTTCTGGTACCGGAACAGTCTGATCTGTGTCAAAGAAGGGAACAGTGTGAGGTGTGTGTCTACAGAAACCTGTTAGAAAAAGTAAACACAAGCAACTGTAAAGAGGCTGAAATTTGATGGTAATAAAAAGTTGGTCAATTGTGTGTGAGATGTTTCTAAACTTATTTCTGGGGGTTTCATCCTAACTTCTACCCATAATGCAGCAACTTACCCTGATCATTTGGAGGAAAGTGACTGAAAAAAATACTGAAAAGGCAACTCAGCTAAAGGGCTACCCAGATGTTTAACTATGGAGGCAGTCAGAAGTTAGATGGGTTACCCCAAGTCCAGATTAAATTGTTCTTAGAGTTCCTATTAGGGCAAGACCCTTTAAACAACAGAACATAAAAACAGAGAGCTGGATCAGCAGCCCTGTTCTGGGCTCACTGGGGTCCTTATCAAAGTACACTACCAGTCAAAATTTTTAGAACACACAATTTTTCCAGTTTTTCATTGAAATTCAAGTAGTTCAAGTCCAATGAGTAACTTGAAATGGTACAAAGGTAAGTGGTAAACTGCCATCGGTTAAATAAAGTTCAGGTTACCCAAAACTGAAAAGTAATGTACATTTCAGAATTATACAAAAAGGCCTTTTTCAGGGAACAGAAATGGGTTAACAACTTAAAGCTGTTGGAGCTATCAAATCCTACAGGTGTCCCATCTTTTCTAGATTCCTTCCAACCCCCTCTGTCTGCATAAAGTAGTGTTGGAACACACCGTGGAACCCTCCACAGCATTATTAGAACAGTACTGTACTGCAGAAAGTAGTGTGTTGCTACAAAAAAGGAGAGGAAAAGGCAATTAACAATAGAAGAGAGACAGACCATCATAACACTTAAAATGTAGGCCTTTCCTGCAGAGAAACTGAAGACAGTCAAGGTGTCAGTGAGTACAGTTTTCTTCACCATCAAAAGGTTCTCAGAAATTAGCGTAAAATGGACACCAGTTTAGAAAACTGGATTTTCGGATCACCAGCCATAAAACTGACTGTTATGATACAGCTACACTACAACCTGCTGCCTCATGCAACTCCACAGACAACCACTGTTCTGTGTTTTACAAAACAACCTGCTTAAACTCAGCTTCCATTTCAGGCATAATGAACTGCTGCCATCTTTCTTTACAGACCAAACAATCCATCAGTTTTACCTTCAGTCTGAGGAAGAGGAGGCTGAGTCTGAGAGGAGGAAGGTTCTCTGTTCTCTAAAGGTTCTCCAACATCCCTGACATGCACTGACAGACAGACAGAGATCACATGTTATATTCTCCACTGTTTACTGCTTTCATTTATTTCAGCTACGACAGACTTTATGTTGACATTTGTTGATGAGTTTATGGTGTTGATTAACTCTGGTTTTCTGACACCAAACTGCTCCTTCAAAGTAAAACCTAATGTTACTCTGACATTATTCTGGCATATCCAGACCATTCTGAAGAACAGAGTGTTCTGGATTCACCTCATCATCATTCTGCTATAGAGGGAAGAAGGTCTGTCTTTTTAAAGCAGCCACAGTCATCCAGGGTGGAGCTAAGCCCAGGATGCAGCAACAGTGTCCCCTTAAATAGTCAGCCAACATGGCTGCCTTATTGCTCCATCCAAACCCTCTGAAGACTTGACATTTTCAGTGTAGTAGGTCACTGGCAGGTTGTTGATGGTTTAAAAGTATAACATAATGTTACATAGTACTACATACTAACATGCCAGATGGTACGCACAGAAAAAGATGTAGTATGTTCCAGTACATATTATGTTAAATGTAGTATGTCAGAAATACCCAGATGTCCTACAGCATTCAAACTGATTTTGTAGAATGAAAAGTAACATGTTTTTCTGGCCATTCTGACCCACATTCTATGAACAGTCACAGCACTTAACAGTGTGTCGTGGAAATAGAAATAATTTTGAGCTGCTGAGACTCACAGTCATTAATTAGTGGCGCACACATCCGAGGCATACGTGACGAAGCTGTGTATTCCCGGCAAAAGCCGGACGACTTCTGATGAGGTAAGACATATGTTGATGCTCTCTCTCCTAATTGTTGTGCTAGCGGCCATAAAATATTGTTAGGCTCTTCAAGACTTCATAAAAACTTAAGGAACAGATACTAATGATTTTTGAGTGAATTTCAATCCGAGTTTTGATCGGTAAAACTTACGTTTTAAAACGATTTTCTGACAATTACCGTGGCTTGTTCTCATTCGCGTGTGTTTGGCCTGCTGCAGGAGAGAGAGAAACTGCACCGCTGCCTGTGTGTGTGTCGCTGTTTTCTGACCCGTGCCTCTCTGTTATAGGTGAGTTTTGGTATCTTGTGTTTGTTGGATATTGTTTATTTGCTGTTTAATGTACATATATTGTATAAAAAAGAGAATAAAAGCTGGATGGCTTCTGATGGGATAAAACGAGAGAGAGAAACTGCATCGCTGCTTGTGTGTGTGTGTCGCTGTTTTCTGACCCGTGCCTCTCTGTTATACAGAATAAACGTGCCGAACCTGTGGAGTGTGGGCAATCATTTTAAGTCTGCTACACTTCCACAGAAGGTCAGCTCACACAGAACTAATTTTGGTGTTATATCAAGGTCTAAACAGCAGGGGGCAGCATTCAGTCGGTAGGGTTGATCAGTAGATTTTACAGAGAAACTGACCTTAATGTGGACTCAGGAAAAACTGACAGAACCTGAACTCTATCAGACTGTAGCAGAACCTGAACTCTATCAGACTGCAGCAGAACCTGAACTCTATCAAACTGTAGCAGAACCATCATGCATCTTTCTGACTGTAATGATATCATGTTGTTCTAGTCCTGTGACTGACCTTCTGGTCCTGAGATGCTGGCAGGAATCCTCTGCAGCAGATCATTCCTGTGGATCTTCTCTAAAACCACCCTGGTCACCTGCACAGCTCTCTGAAGTCCATAAGTCTCCACCATCACATCCACAGTTTTACACCTGTCTAGTGTCTGTAGTCGGCTTTTTGTGATGGCTGGGAGGCCTTGAACATTGTTGGGCTGCTGCAGGAACCACTGGAAATCAGACAGCTCCTTATCATCCAGATCATCCAGGATCTTTTTGAGGTCCTCTGAAGTCATGGTGGCTCCCTGATAAAGTCAAAGAATGCATCGGCAGTTAATGAACAGTTCTGTTGTTGGTGTGGTAGAGGCTGTTGTGTAGCAGCAGGACTGCAGGAATCAGAGAAACCACCTTTGATTCCTCCTCTTCTGGAAGCCATATTGGAGGCCTTCAGCTCTGTGAACAGCTGATTTCTTCTGTTTTTAACCATTTTATGTTTCATCTGTTTAATTTACAAGACAATAAAAGTTTAGATGCCACAAACAAGGAGTTGACTTGGCTGCCATCTACTTTCATCATGAATACTAAATAATGATCCATCACAAAATGACAAAAACGAGACTCAAAATGACAAAAATGGTCAAAAATGGGACAAATTCAGACCCCAAACTAGAAAAAATTACGTATCCAAAATTCCCCAAATTAGACAAATTAAGACACAAAACAACATAAACGGGACAACATACACAGAGCTACAAAAATATAACAAATTACAACGTAAATGACACAAAGGCAGCAAGAATAGTAAAACTTAGACAAAACAGAAAAACTATAAAAAATGAGAAATTAAGACACAAAATGGTAAAAGTGAAAAAAATTAAGACACAAAATGACAACAACAACAACAAAAAAACCCCACAACACATTGATTTCAGCATCAGGTTGAGAAGTCCTGCTGGTTGGGAACACCCCAACATGTCTGAAGATTTGGTTTCAGGGAATAAAGATTTATTTACCCGGCCTGGGCCTGGGATCTTTCTGCATAGAGTTTGCATGTTCTCCCTGTGCATGCGTGGGTTTTCTCCGGGTACTCCAGCTTCCTCCCACAGTCCAAAAATATGCTGAGGTGAATTGATTACTCTAAATTGCCCGTAGGTGTGAATGTGAGTGTGATTGTTTGTCTGTATATGTAGCCCTGCGACAGACTAGCGACCTGTCCAGGGTGTCCCCTGCCTTCGCCCGAGTCAGCTGGGATAGGCTCCAGCACCCCATGTGGCCCTAGTGAGGATAAAGCGGTGTATAGAGAATGGATGGTATTTATTTAATCCCAGAGGAAAATTTTACTGCTCAAAGCTTGCTCTTCTACAGCTCAGGAGACAAATTTGAGATTCTCATGTCAGCCTCATTTTAGTTTCTATTTTGTCTAAAATGTTTCTCATATGTTTCTCCTAAAATTCACGAGGAGAAATAGGTGAGACAGGACAATTAGAGGGAGTCATACTTGAGACTTCTGGGAGATATCTTGCTAATCTCAATACAGTGTTTTTAATGGCTCTTTTATTTCTCCTCTGGAAAAGAAAATGAGCAATACTGGAGCTACTACGGAGCAATATGTGAGTCTCCTCCACTAATTTGTCCACCTCTGCCTTGCGTAGCTTCCAAGATCTGTCTTCTGTTGATTCAGGCGAACAGAAACATGGTTCTACACATTCTGGAATTGGATCACGCTGGATGATGAAAGTATCTGCAGATCAGCTTGAAGAAGTCCCATGTTCAGACATACTAGTCTGGCTCTGGTCCCCGAGAACAGCAGGTTTTTGGTGTGTATTAGGACTGTACAACATTTTGAGAAAGCTTTCTTAGGCTGTTACAGTAGGAGCTGGTGGCTCTCTTTGCTGATCCAAATCCACCAAAACAGGCTGTTGCAACAGGTCTGAAGATGTGGGCAGTGCCATGTGAGGTTGGTGATGCTTTGGATACTGCGAAAGGCTGGAACAATGTGTGACTGGAGACAGTGTGGGTGCGCTTGTGGAGATCTCTTCATTTGTTCTCTCTGAGCTTAGTATGAGATGCATGAACTGAAGCTGGGATGAGAATAGATTGAGTTCTTAGAGAGAGCTCTCTGATTTCTCTGCCTGAGATCACAAAGAGATACAAAAGTTGAGAAACTGTGAGAATTATATTTGAGCTTGTTGAGATCTCTTCTGAAATTTTAAAGGAGACTAAACTGAGATTTAGTGCATCTTATTGCTCTGGAGAAAAAAAATGAGACACAGGAGAAATAAACCTTAGTCTCAGTTTGGTGTCACACAGATCTCAAAGTTGTCTAGGAGAAGTAAATGAAACATTTTTGAGATCTCTTTTTGAACTTTCTTTTCCTCTGTTTTAATTTTGTCACAACAACATTGTTTTTGAGTTAAAATACGACAAATGATTCAATCAGTTTTATGTTCTTTAGATATATAAAAGTTAAAAACCAGTTTAAAGTGTCTTTTACTCACATTCAGATGGAAAAAAGAAGCTGTGACACAAAGACGGTAAAAGACGGTAAAAGCAGAACTCACCTGAGGAACAGGTAGGGCCATGATGTCACTGTTGTCAGGGCAACCAAGCAGGAAACCTGTTTTATAGATGCTGGAACAACAACAACAACAGGACAATAGAATAACTTTATTAATCCCTGAAGGGAAGTTCAACACGGGTTCTAATATTTTTAGCTTTTAGGTCTGAAATCTAAACAAAATGTGTAATACATTCATTTTACTGAACAATAAACAATAATAACAATAAAACTATGAAACTTTAAACTTCATACATTTAAACATGATCTTGTATTGAAGAGCATTTAGGTCTGACTCCATCCCATAATGCAGGAAATCCCTTTAATTTTTGTCCAAATCCAAATGAATGAATGTGACTGATTGAATATTGTGTGTAATAAATACCAATAAATAATCAATGTTCCAGTCTGTGTTCTATCAGCTGCAGTACCAGCAGAGGAAACAGACCAGACATTAAAACACTTTTATGATTTTCTGATCATCACCCACCACATACATGTAGGTTCCCATGGCAACGCCACACATACAGTGTGTGATCCTGGAACTACACGACTTCATCCAGTGGTTTTAGTCGCATAAAGCTCAGCATGTTTACAGAAACAACCTTTTCCTCAGAAATACTGGCTAGGAAAGGATTTGGTCACCTTGTATAGTAGCTACACGTGTGACGTTTCTAAAAATCAAACAGTTTGGCAATCGGTTCAAAATTCGGCGAATAATTCCACTTTTAGATTCAGCAGTAAATCTCTCCTCCATAGATGTCTATGCACCGCTGCCTCAGCTGGCCCCGGTCCAAGATGGCGGCGCTGCAGGCACATCGCTCGAGTGGGCAGCCGCAGTCAATAAGGCGTCTACGTATATATGTCTATGGGTACGAGTAGAAAAATACTGGAATGACGTCACATAGGTCACAGGGGAAGGTAATCGAACACCGATTGCTCCAAACGCGCATGCGCCATTTATAAAGAGTAGACGCCGGGTGGACCCGGTGGACCTACCGGGGCAGGTGGCGCCTCACAGGTCAAGTAAATAACACATCCAACTTCCTGTAATTTATTTATTTCATGAAACTGTACTGTTTTAATTGATATACAGTTTATGGACGAAACACGGTACTGCTTAGCTTGCACGCTAACGAGCCGGGCCGGTGACACATTAGCCTTCTAATGCAAGGAGGCTAATGAGGAGGCTTAATAACAAAACAAACATAATTTGAGATTATGAATCGTGGCAATTGGCGTATGAATCAGCCCATTGTACAGCCTAAATTGCTGTAAATTAAGTCCAGTTTTAGTTCTTTGCAAACTCAGACACGTGCATTAGTTTAGTTTACAATGAATCTGGCGGAGTTCGGTAAAGTTGGAAAGATATTCACAGATTCGGACTTCCGGCATCAATAACTCATGAGATATATGTTGTCAAAACATGAACGATGCCTCTTTCAAATCGTTGTAAGGTAGACAATGTGCTACAAGGCCAATTTTATCAAAAGTCGCTGTATTTCAAGCTACAGAAATAACATTGGCGTCTATGAGCAGCCGGCGGTGCAACGAGTGAACAGGGACCGTCTGCAAATAGCAAAACCGCTGCAACAGCGAAAAGAGACACTACACATATATTCAATAACTTCACTGTAGAGCCACCAAAATCACTGGAGCCATGAATGGGCTCTTGCTGGTCATACTACAACTCTTGCTTTGGTGCTAAATCAAAAATCTGAATTTTAAGGAATTTTTATGTTTTGTATGATTATTTTATGAGTATTAAAATGGCACTTTTCTTCATGTATGTGGTATATTTTATATAACACACAGGGGAAATGGCATAAGGGCATAGTGTACTTGCTGTGACCTGTGCTGGTCAGACCGTCAGGTTTATTACCTCCAAGTATTGTCTGTACAGTCCTTAACTAGAAAAATATTACTCTCAATTTAACATTATGGTATAAATGAATCAATTGACACTGAAACTTTGCAATAAAGTGTCTTATCGTCTTTCTTCTCAATCATCAGTACTTGAGGTGACAGGCTAAACAGTTTGTTTGGTATATTGGTGTTATCTGATACTCTCTTTGGTAAGGATTGTAAATTCCATTACTATACAGAATTATGTGTTTGGACAAACAAGTACATTATGCCCTTATGCCATTTTTCCTGTGTGTTATATAAAATATACCACATACATCAAGAAAAGTTCCATTTTAATACTCATAAAATAATCATACAAAACATAAAAATTCCTTAAAATTCAGATTTTTAATTTAGCACCAAACAAAGAGTTGTAGTATGACCAGCAGGAGACAATTGATGGCTCCAGTGATTTTGGTGATTGTACAGTGTGTAAGAGTGAAGTTATTGAATTTTATTACTAATAAAATGATAATTATAAAAAATACAAATTCCTTAAAATTCAGATTTTTCATTTAGCACCAAAGCAAGAGTTGTAGTATGACCAGCAGGAGACAATTGATGGCTCCAGTGATTTTGGTGACTGTACAGTGTGTAAGAGTGAAGTTATTGAATATATGTGTAGTGTCTCTTTTCGCTGTTGCAGCGGTTTTGCTATTTGCAGACGGTCCCTGTTCACTCATTGCACCGCCGGCTGCTCATAGACGCCAATGTTATTTCTGTAGCTTGAAATACAGCGACTTTTGATAAAATTGGCCTTGTAGCACATTGTCTACCTTACAACGATTTGAAAGAGGCATCGTTCATGTTTTGACAACATATATCTCATGAGTTATTGATGCCGGAAGTCCGAATCTGTGAATATCTTTCCAACTTTACCGAACTCCGCCAGATTCATTGCAAACTAAACTAATGCACGTGTCTGAGTTTGCAAAGAACTAAAACTGGACTTAATTTACAGCAATTTAGGCTGTACAATGGGCTGATTCATACGCCAATTGCCACGATTCATAATCTCAAATTATGTTTGTTTTGTTATTAAGCCTCCTCATTAGCCTCCTTGCATTAGAAGGCTAATGTGTCACCGGCCCGGCTCGTTAGCGTGCAAGCTAAGCAGTACCGTGTTTCGTCCATAAACTGTATATCAATTAAAACAGTACAGTTTCATGAAATAAATAAATTACAGGAAGTTGGATGTGTTATTTACTTGACCTGTGAGGCGTCACCTGCCCCGGTAGGTCCACCGGGTCCACCCGGCGTCTACTCTTTATAAATGGCGCATGCGCGTTTGGAGCAATCGGTGTTCGATTACCTTCCCCTGTGACCTATGTGACGTCATTCCAGTATTTTTCTACTCGTACCCATAAACTTGAATTCGTCCTCACAGGGAAGACTTCGTAGTCGTAGAAATTAGAGTTGCACTCACAACTTTTAGGTTCATACTCGTAAAAACAATCCTAACCCTTAATTTATCAAACTCATGCCTATGACAGCAGAATTTTGTGTGCAAATTTTTATTAACATACAAATGTTTAACATTACGAATACGAATGGTTAGAATTGTGGATGAATACTTTTGACAGTAATCTTATTCCATAGAGGCTCCGGTCAGCTCCACTCCGTGCCAGCCGGAGCTCTGGTCCGTTGCCTGCAGGGACAAACACCATGCTGTGCCTCCATCCCCTCCCTCATCGCCTCCGGCCATCCCGCTGACCAACAGGTTTGATATCATGAGCAGAAAGGATTTTCCTCCATTGATCGAGCATGCCCCTCAGCGACCAGCGGCAAAGCCCTCCTCCGCCCGCCGCAGGTTGCTAAAACAGGCTGTCTTGCGGAGGAGCTCCGGGGGCAGCGGGATCTGCTGTCGCTGGTAAAGGATGCATTTCGGATTTACATCCATCCCCGGAGCCGCACAGTTCCAAGCAGCAGCATGTTTGTGAGGGTCTACAGCCCTCTCTGTGTTCGGACGCTCTACAGAAGGCTCCCTCACCCGAAGCCTCGTCTGGCTATGGGCTGCAGGATAGGCGCAATGGTTGCTCGCTCAACCAGACCGGCGCCTCCAATGGACCTTCAGTTTCAGCTCCGACTTCTCTACCTGCTCGTCGCCCGGAGATGTCAGCGAAGCGTTCCCCAGCTCCAGACCTGTCACCTCGTCCTCTGTTCAGCCCCACGACACTCATTATCGGCGACAGCATTGTCAGGAACGCCACCACGCGGTGTTTCCCCGGTGCCACCGTTGCCTTTGTACTGAACAAACTCCCTGAGCTGCTACAGTCCACCCCTGCCTCCATATGCCGTGTGATTATCCACGTTGGAACGAACGACACGACCCGGCGGCAGTCTGAACTGACGAAAAGGGATTTTACGGACCTCTTCATCCTTCTGAAAAGCTGTGGTAAGACAGTGTTTATTAGCGGGCCCATACCGACTCTGTCTCGCGGTGCCGAGCGTTTCTCTAGACTCCTCAGTTTGAGCGTCTGGCTCCAGCACACCTGCATGGCCCACAACCTGAATTTTACTGACAATTTTAACCTCTTCTGGAACCGCCCTGCGTTTTATCGTTACGACGGACTGCATCCAGCACACTGGGCAGCTCCGTTTTAACAGATAACATACACCATGTGGTCCAATCATCTCCAGCTGACTGACTGGCAATAAGCCACGCCCACTCACTGCACACCTCACTCACTCACCCTCTGCCCACAAAAACACCGGACTACATCACCCATAACATCCAAACTGTTGTTTTTAACAGACCCAGCAGAACCCGGACTGTTTTTAGACCAAGAACCCTGCTTCCTGTAAAACGCCAGGAGGAGCGCACGTTCAGTACGAGCATCAACATGGCCGTACTGAACGTGCGCTCTCTTTTAAACAAATCTTTTATCATAAATGATTTGATTTTAGATAATAAATTGGACAGTCTTCTCCTGACAGAGACGTGGCTTGGCACTGACGCACCTGTCGTTCTCACCGAGGCTTCCCCACCGAATTTTAATTTTTTTTTCTCCATCAGACAGGGTAGAAGAGGAGGAGGAACAGCCTCCATTACTAAAAATGATCTCACCCCAACTGAAGTATTCTTTAACAGTTATGCATCTTTTGAGCATCATGCTTTTGTTTTTAGCAGCACCCAGATCCTCTGTTTAAGAGTCTACAGACCACCCCATCACTCCAGCCTTTTTATCAGTCAATTCTCAGATCTCTTGTCAATCATTCACACCAAATACAACAGAATTTTAATAACTGGCGATTTTAATCTACACATTGACAACATCTCGGACTCAATGTCCAGAGACTTTTTAAATCTTTTAAACTGCCTTGATTTTACACAGCATGTCACACAGCCAACTCACAACAGAGGACACACCCTGGACCTGGTTATAACCCATGGCTTGTCCATTGGCGTGTCCTCTGTTGTTGACCTGGCTGTGTCTGACCATTACTGTGTGTTTTTAATATCACCAGTTTTAACCAGCAGGAGGCCCCGGTGAGAACAGTGAGGACACGTTATCTAACGTCTGAAGTGGCTGCAAATTTTATTGAGATTTTACAGAGCACTCCTGCAGTAATTCTGCCTGCACCGTGTGATTTTATTGTTGACAATTTTAACAACAGACTGAAGTCAACTCTGGACTCAGTGGCTCCACTTTTAACAAAAACAATCAGAAAGAAACCGATACCCCCATGGAGAAAAAATGATAAAATCAATCACTTAAAAAGAAACTGCAGGAGTGCTGAAAGGAGATGGAGGAAATCAAAACTAACAGTTCATTATGAAATCTTACGTCAACAACTCAAAACCTACAATAATGCAGTCAAACAGGAAAGAACTTCTCATTTCTCACAACTCATCACAGAACATAAAAACAACCCCCGGTTCCTCTTCTCCACTTTCAATGTTTTAGCAGGCACTAATTTTAATAAAGCTTTTAAGACACCATCAGACACTCTTTGTGAGAACTTTGCAGACCACTTCAGAACCAAGATCAAGGACATCAGATCCAGCCTTTTATCCCACCAAGTTTTACCTGTTAACACATCTGATCTGCTGTCCTTGCCTGAGGAAACCCTGGAGAGTTTTGCCCTGGTTGATGCAAGGACACTTGGTCGAGTTTTCTCCCAAGTAAACCCAACAACCTGCCTTTTAGATCCTATTCCCACACCACTCTTAAAATCATTTTATGGATTCTTTGAGGAACAATTTTTAAACATAATGAACTGCTCTCTTCAGACAGGTGTCTTCCCCACTGCCTTTAAAACGGCGGTGGTGAAGCCCCTCCTGAAGAAGAGCAGTCTAGACCCTAATGTTCTTAATAACTACCGTCCTGTATCCAACTTACCGTTCTTAAGTAAAATTTTAGAAAAACTGGTTCTTAACCAAGTCAGTGACTTTTTAAACAGAATTAACATTTTAGAAACACATCAGTCTGGTTTTAGGATGAACCACAGTACAGAGACAGCACTTTTAAAGATTTTAAATGATATCAGGTGGAATTTAGATAATAAAAAACTAACAGTGTTGGTTCTACTGGATCTCAGTGCCGCTTTTGATACAGTAGACCATCATATCTTATTAAACAGACTCAGACACCTGGTTTTCCTCTCTGGTACTGTGCTTAACTGGTTCAACTCTTATCTTTCAGACCGATGTTTTTATGTAAGTATGGATACGTGTTCCTCAGGAACCCATGACATTAGGTGTGGGGTTCCCCAAGGGTCAATTTTAGGTCCCATTCTTTTTAATCTTTATATGCTTCCTCTTGGGGACGTCATCAGGAGACACGGCATCAGTTTCCATAGCTACGCTGATGATACACAGCTGTACATTGCCGTGTCTCCTGATGACACAGGGCCAATTGATACTCTTTTAAAGTGTATTTTAGACATTAAGTCATGGATGGCAGCGAACTTCCTACAGCTCAACCAGGACAAAACTGAGGTTTTAGTTACATGTAACCGGGTGGAAAATGAAGCGCTGTTTACACAAAACGCCACCAGAGGACACTCTTGTTATTTTTGGGGTAACCCCTGTGACCTGACAACGCGAGATTTTGGGGCTCCATAAGAGACCATGATAATCAGGAAGCTCTCTCTCTCCTTCCTGAACGCAACACACACGGTTTGACTGGCATTGTTATCTCCGGTTTTCCAAGGTAAATGAACCATAAATGTGTGTTTCTTATATGAAATATTCAGCCATATGCATGCATAAAGGTTTGAGGGATGTATATGCCGCTGTTTTGTTAACTAATAAGACTGTACTGATTCACTGTCGGTAGAAACAAGAAGACTGTTAGGAGCTGCTAGGCCAGAGCCCGCGTCTGTCCATTGAACACAGTGTTGTGAAAGCCCACGTGTTGGTAGGAAACTTAAACTGTATATAACTATGTTTGTACCTGTAACGTTCCATACAGTATGTGTGAAGGTTAAAGTTGCTAATGATGTGTTTGTGTGCTCTGTTCTAAAGGGGGGAGCCACTACAGTTGTTTTTTGTACTTACGTTTGTTTTGTCATCATTCAGTCTCATTTTGACTGTGTACCAGTGTAGTTTTATTTGGAGGATCTGTTGTGAGTGCACAGAGTAGCACCAGAAATTCCTATTGGATTGCACAGTTTTGTGTGAAGTGCAGCAAGTCAGTCTTGCAGTTTGTTTCATTTATTTATTTTTATTCTTTTAACCATTGAATAACCCCAATTAATTTTGTCCAGAATAAAGAACCCAAATTTTATTTCTGTGTCCTGTGCAGTGTTCATTTTGCCAGGCTACATATAGGTCCTGAAGGTCAGAGAGAGAAACTTTTACTTAAATTACAAGTTTTTAAACCAGCAGAATTTGTAAAAAACCTGGGCGTTATTTTTGACTCTGAGCTGAATTTTATCCCACATATTAAAAACATAACAAAGATAGGTTTTTATCATCTTAAGAATATAGCCAGAGTCCGCCCATTTCTCTCTCAGGCCAGCATGGAGGTGCTAATGCATGCTTTTATCTCTTCTCGTTTAGACTATTGTAATGCCCTGCTCTCTGGTCTTCCCAAAAAGAGTATTTTTAATCTTCAGCTTTTACAAAACTCAGCCGCACGCGTGCTGACAAGGACCAGGGGGCGGGAGCATATTACACCAGTTTTAAAGTCGCTGCATTGGCTCCCCGTCCGTTTCAGGATCGATTTTAAGGTCCTTTTATTAGTTTTTAAATGTCTTAATGGCCTTGCGCCTTCTTATTTGTCCAATCTCCTTTTAACATACCAACCCTCGCGGACCCTGAGGTCCTCTGGCAGCGGACTCTTAATTATACCACAAGCCAGAACTCGAACATACGGCGAGGCGGCATTTAGCCATTATGGCCCCCGCCTCTGGAATGGCCTGCCGGAGAACCTCAGGACTGCAGAGACTGTCGGTGTTTTTAAAGGAAGGTTAAAGACTTACATTTATAATCAGGCTTTTAACTGATCTTTTCAGCCTTCTTATATTCTGTTGTTCTTATCATTCCTTATTTATCATCTTATGTATTTTAAGGTTTTTTACTTCCCATTATTTAGTTATTAGCACATTTATTTATTTGTTTATTTTATTTCTTTCAACTCCCGTGTTTCCTCAGGGGGGTCCTCCACACTGGGGGCTGTGTCTGGTCTGCTGCTGGGGGTGTTGTCCTCGGGTCTCCTCGGCTCGGCTAGTTGAGGGGCTCCCTACCTCGATGTGGGGTCCCTGTGTCTGCCGTGGTTGGGGAGTCTGGGTGCCGGCCTCTCCGGCGGGCACGGCCTGGAGCTCCTCCCGGTGTGGACGGCCCCAATGGAGGCGTTTTCCACAATTGTCAGTGCCACGTCATGTCTTCCTATAGCCATTGGTGACAGTGTGTGTGCGTGTGTGTGTGTGTGTGTGTGTGTGCAGTTGTGTACCTATAAGGAGGGAGGGCGGGATGGGTATTCTTATTTTACACACGTGGACAAAATTGTTGGTACCCCTCAGTTAAAGAAGGAAAAACCCACAATTCTCACTGAAATCACTTGAAACTCACAAAAGTAACAATAAATAAAAATTTATTGAAAATTAAATAATCAAAATCAGCCATCACTTTTGAATTGTTGATTAACATAATTATTTAAAAAAACAAACTAATGAAATAGGGCTGGACAAAAATGATGGTACCCATAACTTAATATTTTGTTGCACAACCTTTTGAGGCAATCGCTGCAATTAAACGATTTCTGTATTTGTCAATGAGCGTTCTGCAGCTGTCAACAGGTATTTTGGCCCACTCCTCATGAGCAAACAGCTCCAGTTGTCTCAGGTTTGATGGGTGTCTTCTCCAAATGGCATGTTTCAGCTCCTTCCACATATGTTCAATGGGATTCAGATCTGGGCTCATAGAAGGCCACTTTAGAATAGTCCAACGCTTTTCTCTCAGCCATTCTTGGGTGTTTTTGGCTGTGTGTTTTGGATCGTTGTCCTGTTGGAAGACCCATGACCTGCGACTGAGACCAAGCTTTCTGACACTAGGCAGCACATTTCTCTCCAGAATGCCTTGATAGTCTTCAGATTTCATCGTACCTTGCACACTTTCAAGACACCCTGTGCCCCAAAACATTACTGAGCCTCCTCCATGTTTCACCGTAGGGACAGTGTTCTTTTCTTCGTATGCTTGGTTTTTGAGTCTATGAACATAGAGTTGATGTGCCTTACCAAAAAGCTCCAGTTTGGTCTCATCTGTCCAAAGGACATTCTCCCAGAAGCTTTGTGGCTTGTCAACATGCATTTTTGCAAATTCCAGTCTCGCTTTTTTATGAGTTTTTTTCAGCAGTGGTGTCCTCCTTGGTCGTCTCCCATGAAGTCCACTTTGGCTCAAACGACGAATGGTGCGATCTGACACTGATGTACCTTGGCCTTGGAGTTCACCTTTAATTTCTTTGGAGGTTGCTCTGGGCTCTTTGGATACAATTCCAACGATCCGTCTCTTCAATTTGTCATCAATTTTCCTCTTGCGGCCACGTCCAGGGAGGTTGGCTACTGTCCCGTGGGTCTTGAACTTCTGAATAATATGAGCCACTGTTGTCACAGGAACTTCAAGCTGTTTAGAGATGGTCTTATAGCCTTTACCTTTAAGATGTTTGTCTATAATTTTTTTTCGGATGTCCTGGGACAATTCTCTCCTTCGCTTTCTGTTGTCCATGTTCAGTGTGGTACACACCTTTTCACCAAACAGCAGGGTGACTACTTGTCTCCCTTTAAATAGGCAGACTGACTGATTATGAGTTTGGAAACACCTGTGATGTCAATTAAATGACACACCTGAGTTAATCATGTCACTCTGGTCAAATAGTTTTCAATCTTTTATAGAGGTACCATCATTTTTGTCCAGGCCTGTTTCATTAGTTTGTTTTTTTAAATAATTATGTTAATCAACAATTCAAAAGTAATGGCTGTTTTTGATGATTTAATTTTCAATAAATTTTTATTTATTGTTACTTTTGTGAGTTTCAAGTGATTTCAGTGAGAATTGTGGGTTTTTCCTTCTTTAACTGAGGGGTACCAACAATTTTGTCCACGTGTGTAACTTTAGGCAATATCTCACTCATTCCAGATCACATTCATACAATTCAAACTGTTTTTTTTTTTTTTTTTTTTTACAAATATCCAAAAACATGAACAAATTTATTTGATTTTTAACAAGTTTAAGTAATTTTGGACAAATTCTTAGAAATTTTATATGAATTTCGAGTCATTTTTGACCATTTTTAATCTTTTTGGGTGAATTTGAAGTAAATTTTAAAAATTTGAGGCATTTTTACACGAGTTGTAAGTCTTTTGAAAAATTTTAAGAACTGTTTGACATATTTTATTTAATTTTAACTAATTTTGAGCTATTTTAAACAAATCTTGAATAATTTTAAGTCATTTTGGACAAATTTCAAACTCATTCCAGATCACATTCAGACCATTTAAAGTCATTTTGGACAAATTTAGAGTCATTTTGGAACTTTTTATCTCACTTTGGAGTAGTTTTGAGTTATTTTGGACCAACTCTGGACTTATCTGACCACAGAATCTTCTTCCACTTCCTGTCTGTCCACTTCTTGGGGCTAACCTCTGTCTCTCATTGGTCAGGTTCTTCTTGAAGCCTTGGAGGACGTTCTTGGTTTGTCTTCCAGCTGTTGGTTGGTCTGTATTTCTGCAGAGTGAATCTAACTGCTGAAGGACTGCATCTGGACTTCCTGTTTATGTGGTTACAGCTGCAGCCTTCCTGTCTGAGTTTCCTGTGTTTGGTTCTTTGTTTTAGTCGTTTTTATCTCTGAAGAACTTTCTAATGTGCTGCTTTATAAAAATACGAAGCACGGAAACTAAAACTGTGTCTTTTAATAAAAAGCAGGACCTTCATTAGTGGATCACTGGAACCAAAACTCAACATTTCTTCTGTATTTTTATGGAACCAATCAGTTTTCAGGTTTTAATGTCTTTTTTAGGATGTGTTTAGTTTTCTGGCTGTGACTGAACTAAAATAAATTCCACTTGAAGACCTCAGAGGGATTCTTAATGCAGGATTCCATAAATGCATGGGGAGTCCCAAAACTTTGTTCCACCACTGTTTGGTCCACACAATGTTCTAGTTCTACATGTGCTGATGAAAAATCAAATGTTCAAAGCATTTCCATCCTACAACTGTTGAACTGAAGTTCTGCTGATAAGAACAACTCATGTTTAGAACTGCCTGACAAACACAAATGATATTTACTGATAAAACATTGATTTCAGCATCAGTTTGAGAACTCCTGCTGGTTGGGAACACCCCAACATGTCTGAAGATTTGGTTTAAGGGAATAAAGATTTATTTAATGTTTTAATTGTGTCACAACAACGTTGTTTTTGAGTTAAAATACGATGAAGTTTATGTTCTATAGATATATAAAAGATAAAAACCAGTTTAAAGTGTCTTTTACTCACATTCAGACGGAGAAAAGGAGCTGCAACACGAGGACCGTAAAAGACGGAACTAATTAGAGGAACAGGAAGTGGTGTGACATCACTGTTGTCAGGGCAACGAAGCAGGAAACCTGATAGATCAGTTTGTGGTGAGTTAAAACAGAACTCTGTGAAAATGTGTGTTTGGGAACATTCTCCATTTCTTTCTAATTCTTTAAATATGAAGCTTTTAGGAAGAATAAAGAAGAATCAATCCCAGAAGTGATGACTCCATTTCAACACTAAATGTCCTGAGAAGCTGTTTTACAGGAACTACAGTCAGAGAGGGAATCTACACTCTACATGTCACCTGAGGAATCCAAACCTTCTCTGCATTCATCTTCTTCTTTGTCTGCTGCTGTGGACTTTAATCCACTCCTCATTTCAATAGTTTAGTGTTCTGCTCTCCTTTAGTCTCTTCTTGGATTTGATCACTTTA
The DNA here is from genome assembly GCF_021347895.1 of Acanthochromis polyacanthus. NCBI lineage: Eukaryota > Metazoa > Chordata > Actinopteri > Pomacentridae > Acanthochromis > Acanthochromis polyacanthus. The sequence continues at coordinate 3,630,257 of NC_067134.1, read as the reverse complement.
TGACTTTTTCTGGCTCTTTGCTTTAAACCACTTCCTGTTGTTTTTCCACATTCATGAAAATGTCCTTTAGATGAGATGAATCCAATGAAACTTTGAAGAATTTCACTCATTCTTTCCCATTTCATTGCTTGACTCTCATAATTCCACAGTTTGGTAAATGTCACACTTTGAGCCTCTAGACCCACAACATCACTTTGTAAATTCTGTTTTTAAGGATCATTTAATGTCCTTACAACTGAGAACCTGCCTCACTAATTCACTTTCATGCTGTTTTAATGTGAAATATTGAACGTTTTCCTCCATTTATCTGATATCTTCTAGATGAAATCAGTCAACAGTGTCTAAAATCACTGATTGTAGCTGCTTCACTGTTTAGTTGTGTGCTTTCTCTCCATATCTTCAGAATAATTCCTCCTCTGGTTCTTCAGGCTGTTTCCAGTCCAGCAGCAGCAGCGCCCTCTGCAGGTTGGACAGATAAAAGCTTCCAGCATCGATCTGCTATTCCCAGCTTCTCCCATCCAGGAACTAGCCAGGCCCCACCCTGCTGACTTCTCGCAGACATTGAAGGAACAAAAAGGGATGTGAGCAGTTTTCTGAGAGTCCATGTTGAGCAGCAGTGGAGGCTGGATGTGAGGAAGTGGAGGTGGATCAGCTGATGCTGCTTTGTTGGCTTTAGATTCAGATCCAGGATCAGGTGAGCTCAATCAGTCCATGAAGCAACTGGCAGATAGTTTGAAAGCATCAAATGTGAGCAGAATCCCAGAAGAGCTGTGTCATTTGTGGTGCTTTAGAAGAGAAATCCAAAGTGATGCAGGTTTGTTCTGTGTGGTCTCTGCACTCCTTCATGTTGGAGCTGAGATCAAATCAGAAGGAAAAAGCTCAAAGTTTTCATGTGAGGCTGAAACAGATGCTGCTGATGCTGCTTTTAAAGTGAGCTTGGCTCCATGAACCAGTTGAAGATTCTCTCTGAGGGACTTTTAGTTGAGATGTTTGCTGCTGATGATGATCCATGTAGAGCACATCTTTAGTCCCAGCATCATGAGGGGCATTAAAGAAGGAAACATGGATTCATGTGGAACATTTACAACAAGCACACCAACACTGTCAAACATTTGAGGGAGAAAAGAAGCCAGTGAGTCTTTCTGCACTCAACTTTATCTGACAAGAAAACAAGCAGAAAAGATGGAAGTAGAAACGGCAGAGGAAATCTCTGAGAGAGATTTGTGTAAAAGGCTGTAAAAAGCAGCTTTGGATCCTAAAGAATCCTCAGATCGGCTCATTTCCAGTCTGATGAGGTCAACACTCAGACTGTGGAGCTTTAATTTGAAGGGACTAAACAGGAAACAGTGAGACTTTTGACTTCTTTCAAAGCTGTTTCACTGGAATCATGTTTTAATGTGAGTCATTTTAAATACAGACACGTGAAATGAAAGAAAACACTCATTAAATCAATACTGAGCGTGTAATGTTGAATGAACTGATCCATCATCTGGTGTTTGATCTCATTTAGAATTCACAATAATATAAAATACAGCTGTAGTCATTAAATCCATACATTTAAAATAGAAATAAATGTGGGGATATCTGTATTATTACAAAGTGAACCAGAAGCAGTAATTTAGCTTTTCTTCTGCGATTAGCATGTCTTTAGCACAACAGAAGGTTGGGCTGGCAGGAGTCTGAAGGCTGGATGAGATGGAGTCACTGGAGGCCTGTGGAGCTTTAAGAAGAGACAGGATTGATCAAAACATTTCCACCAATTCATCACAGCTAGGTGTGCAGCGATGTTCTGGAATGAGTGTCAGGAGATTTTGTGCACATCCCAACATTTCCAGGAGGGGACATGTATCCGACACACAGTTAGAAGTTGCTATCAGCAGGGAAATAAATCAGGGAAGTTCTTTTGGTTTTCTTTTATTTACAGTGGTGGTAGAACCAGTTACATTTACTTGATGAAGGTTTTGGATAAATTGTGCTTCTCAGATAGTGTTACATCATCTCCATCCTTTTTACTTTGACTTGAGTAGATTTGTGAAGAAGAATGTCCACTTAATTACCCTCCATGAGGCTACACTGAGCTGCTTCCTCTTCTTTACCCATTCACCATTCTACACATTATTATCCCCCGATGCATCAACCACTTTAATGTGTGATTTTGTCACACAGAGGGGCTCTACCACCTCAATGTGTTTCACCACTCATATTTGGAATTGTGTGTTTCTTGTGCTGTAATTTGTTATTTTGTAAATATTTATTTTTACTTTTTATATATTCTAATATTTGATTGATTGGAAATACTCAAATTTGCCTGAAGATTCTTATTTTGTATTTTTGTCTAATTAAATGCATGTCTTCACAAATTAATCAGATGTTCCTCAACAGTTGCTCACTACCTGAGTAGTTTTTTCTCCAAGTCCTTTTTACTCTAACTCAGGTATTTTTGGAGGACGACTTTTTACTTAGTTTCACTATTTTACACATCAGCACTTCTTGAATATGGGATGTGGGAGCAGGTCAGGGTGGACCATGGCTGTGAGTTTTACTTGTCCCTCTACATGCAGGAGATGCTGTCTAACCACAGACACAACTTGCAAAGGCAACGATATCACCAAACTCAGTCAACAAAGGTGAGCTGATGGTTTCCTTCATGTGCAAAATGTGCCTTCTAATGCCCAAAATGAGACGAAGCTTTAGAGATGTTCCTCAGTTGTTATGTACTGGTGCTGAACAAAGAAAGAACAAACTCTAGCTGCAGTGATCCTCAGTTCAAACACACGGGGCCAAAACCTCCAACCTTAGTTAGCATATAAACCAACGCCCACCTAAACAATGCCATGTTGGTGTCCATACATGCTCCATCTAGAGAATTTTCAGCGTGTTTCTTTGTCTCTAAACCACCCATCCATTTCTCTTCCAACCATTGCACAGCCATAAGCTTCTATCAGTCTGCCTGCAGAGCTGCAGGGCGTAGTATATGACTCTGCAGTGCCAAAGGTAAACACAGGTGACCACACAGGGATAGAAACAGAGCAAATGGATCAGTGGTTTTGTGGCCATTCTCTAGATAGAGTGTGAATGTTCACCAGTATCGTGTTGTGAAGGCGGACATTCGTTTATATGGATAACTGAGGTTTGAGGTTTTGGCCTCGTATGTTCAAACTGAGGATCAGTGCAGCTGCTGGAGGGAGGGGGGTGTGATGGTGCTAAATAGTAGAATATCTTTAGCATATCACCCGATAGGACCGAACTTTATGCAAACTGAAATCTCCCTTTAACCAGACGCAGCCTTGAGTGGGGTGCTTGTAGGTCCCATACACATCAATGGTCCTGCTCATTGGACTCCTAATCAAACCTCTTAATGCTGTCTGTAAACTTTTTACACCTGATACAGTCCTGTAAACTCTCACCATGCTGGTTTTGCAGACTAAATCCCCTTTTCTTGTCTCCAGAATCCTACAGTAGAGTGAATGTGGGTAGAGATAAATAACAGGGTAAATGAGCCCGTGAAGGAGGCCCTCATGCAGCTGCAGGATCAGGAAGTCCTCAACATGGATGACAACGTGACCAGATGCTGCACATCTAACCTTACTGCTGAGCTGTGCAAGATCGCCACAACAAGAGCTGTACATGCATGGAATGACACAGAATCCCAGTGAGTTTAAAAAAATATGCAGCATACAATCCTGTCCTTTTTGTGAACTTTTTTATTCAGAAGTTGACAGTGAATTTGAACAAAAATGACATTTTGTGAGCCATGCTTTGCTTCACAGGCAAAGGAACAGCCAGTTGTTGAGCAGCAGGAGGATGTCCAAAGAAAGTGGGAGAGGAGTTGTTGCCACACGCCTCCAAGCAGCAGACATGTAGCAGCAGGATGTGGGCTCTGCACTAACTACAGTCTCCTGCTGTGGAACTCACCCCTTCTCAATGAGGACAAACTTTTTGCTGAACAGTACCCTGATATTTCAGTTTGACTAGATAATGTGGTAAACTAACTTTATCTGTGATTATTTTATTATTTCATGACTGGAAAATAAAGTTCCAGGCATAAATAGAACAGAATAGAAATGCTTGATTTATCACTGAGGGGAAATGTGGTCGCTACAGCAGAAAGAGTCCAGTTTCCACCACCATAAAAACAGATAAATGAGCAAAAATGTGCAGTAAATAAAAACAAACAAAAGGAAAAATGCAAAATAAAATGTCCCATGTAAAGAAGGCAAAAATATAAAAGTGTTTGAAAGACTCAGTTATTTTCTTCCTTCATCTTTACAGGCAGCAGCACTACACTTCTATTCTCCTTCTTTACTTCTGATACTAGAACTAAACTGGTCTTCAACGCGGATCATCAGCTTTTAAAATGAGGCAGCAGCAAACATCACAACAACAAATGAGACCATTTTCAACAAACTCATGCAACTGATGTCACTTCAGAACTATCAGAGTCTGTTTGAGTCTCAAGTTAAAGCTGATTACTGACAACGTAGAGCCTCAACGTTACGGTTTTAATCACTTTTAAGTTCCTTAAACATTCCATTAACGTGAACCAGTTTTATTACCTTCATGTCCAACATTACAGGAACACAACACACTTCAGTATTTACTGGATGCTGAGTCTCTTCTCTGGTCAACACACAGAAATAAACTGCACCAACTTCTGGGCTTCACTGCACACATTATATTTGACTCTAAAGCTGCATTTAAAGCCTTAAAACTGGCACCAATAAATAAATAAACATTTACTTAGTGAACAACTGTTGGAGTCTTTCAGTGTCTGTTGGTCCGATCAGCCGAAGATCCCAATTACTGAACTGAAAACTGATTAAAACAAACCAACAGAGAGTAAAACTGGTAAACTGAAAATGTGCTGCTGCTTCACTGATAAATACCCACAAACTAAAGCAAATTGGGTGAAGGTTTTGCTTTATCGTCATTTATTTCATAGATAGTCTATATAAGACTTTTATTTTTCCAGAACTAATAGTAAATGTTGCTTTTATATAATTTCGTGAACATAATGAACTGGTGCTAACTGCACAGACCGTGTTCTGACCCATAAATTAAAAAAATTAAGTAAATTCTCAGCCACAAATTTTCCTGAATAGTTTTTAAAGACCTTTTCTGCATCAAAAATAGCAGCATTTCCTTTGTATATTTTGTGTTTTCTTATTTCAAAGCTGTTTCAAGCAATTATATTTTAATATGTGTCATTTTAAATACAGAGAATTAACAAGAACTAAAACAGGTTCTGAAATATTCATTAAATCAATACTGACTGTAATGTTGAACTGAAAAGTCTTCTAGTCTGTTTAAAAATTTGTTTCATTTCGGTTTGGCAAACAATTATAAGACGTAGAAGGACTGCTGGTGTGAGCCAAGCTGTCAGGGAACAGTCAGAGTCTCTGGATATTTGTGTTGTTGTCTTACTGAAGCTCAAACTGAAAATAAATCCATTTTTGTGGATAATTGTGAACCTACAAACCCATCATGACCTGACAGGCGAGGTTAGCTGAGCTAGCTAACAAGCTATGCTAACAAGGTTCTCCACCAGCACAGATTGTTTTGTAGCCGGAAAATGAGCAATAAAATAAATGAAGTCGTCTGTAAGATAAACAGCTGTAGTTGGATTCTAGTTTGAGTTGTAATGTTTTACTACGTGACTGAGACTAACTTGATCATAGTGAACTCGTTAATCAGGATTTGGTAACTAGCTAGCTACAGCGGCTAGTCAATGTAAAGTAAGAGGAATTACAGATTAGCTACACTTCCTGTTCCTCCTTCATAATAAAAGCACTCTATTATATTAATTAAACGTTTCATCTGCCGTCAGGTCAGATAAATCACGTTGTAATTCTTATGTGTCATCTGATCGTATTAACGCGACCATGTGGAATGTGAAAAAGGTCAAGTTTCCATAGCTACAAGTTGGTTTTGACTAACAACTGGAACTGGAAGGCTGATGAGGACTGCAGATGTGAACTGAGGTGTAATTTGTGTGCGATAACTTCTCCACTTGGTCTGATTGTGTTTTTATGCTTCTCTGTTTGAAAAGTTCAAATGGAAAATCAGCCACTCACCAGGAGAACCCTCCTCTGCCTGATGAAGTAAAATACCATCGCGAACAGTGGATTTCTGCCCTCTGGTGGCCAAAGCGTGAAACTACAACATCATGTTCATCAAAAGCAACAAAACTTGTTCATAAGCAGCACTTCCAATAACGTGATTCAAAATACAATGGAGAAGATTGTAGTTAGGATTTTTCAGCATGAGATAAAACTGAATAAATTGGTTGAAATTAATGAAACAACAGAATCAATGAATACACTGAATAAATTAAACAAAATATATGTATGACGAAACACATGAAAACACAAAAAAAGAATAAATGGAACAACAGTTTGTGGATGTTAAAGATTTGGTGTTTATCCCATCAATATTTTAGTGGAAAAACAAAATAAAGTCATGACAAGAATCAATTCTATCAAGTGTGCAGACAAATTTTATTTAAAAGCATAAAGGCCTTTATTTTTATTTACAAGATGATTTAGGATTATGTTTCATGATTATGATTGTAAAAATGTTAGACTGAATCATTACCAAAGATGAGGTCATGATAAACTAAAAGATAACGCTGGAACATCCCCAGAAACAGATGAAGGACTGAAAACCTGGAACTGAGGCTCCAAGTGGACAGATATCAGTCAGAGGGTAAAAAAGTGGATTTTCAGCTCAGAATCAGAGTCTGTGTTCATGAACCAGCCTCTGTTTGCTGCATGGAGCTGAAATGACAGTAAATCTCAGACTTCATCTGACTCTGACTGACTTGGACTCTGACTTTGGTGTTTTGTTCTTTATTAAGTCTGAGGATAGAAAATACTTGGAGTTCACCAGGAGACTGAGTGTTGATGAAGACTTGAAGATTTTCTGGCTCATTTGAAGAATGGAGCAGGAGAAATCTCATGTGGATGAACTGAGTCAATGAATCAGACTGGACAAAATCTGTCCAAGAGGAAGCAGATGTTTGACAGCAGCAGCTGGTAGAAAACCTGTTTTATTGGTCAAGAGCTGCAGGACCTGATGAAGGCAGAAACTAAAGTCTGACAACACTGAACAACAAGATCTTCATGTTGGAACAAAGCAGAGTTGTGGGAGTCTGATGGACTGATGAGACTAAAGTGGACCGTTTGGGCAGAACGTCTGGAGGCAGAAGGACCAGAAGAACAGCATCAACAGTCCTGTTGGTGGCTCTGAAGCTGCTAAACTGGAGCATGTGAGCAGCAGCATGGATTCTCTCAAACACCAGGACAGTTACAAGAACAATGTGAGGAAACTGAAGCTCACTGGACTTTCAGCAGGACCAGCATCCAAAGCAAACGTCCACCAAAGCCTGCTTCAGGAATCCTTCCTGGAAAGTCCTGGAGGTTCGTTTCAGTCCTGGATTTAATCCCAGTTAAAATCTTTGGAGGGATTTAAAGAAAGCAGCAGCTCAGAAAACAAAGAATATCAGTGATCTGGAAGCTTCTGAACATGAGGAACCGAGTGAAGGTGAAGAAGAGAGAAACTAGAAGAAACATTTACTGGAGCTCAGAAAGGTCAAAGGATGTTGACATTAAATATGAACTCTGAGCTCAACAAGCTGCTTCTGGACCTTTGAGGACTAAACTGGATTCATCTTCAGAGCTGTTTGTCTCCTCAACATGATGTGATCAAAACCCAGTAAAATGTGCTTCGTTAAACTCTCTCTGGGCTCCAAGGCTTCAGCTGACATGTTTCCAGGACACTTTGTTCTCATCAGCTCAATGTGTTGCAGGTAGAGAAGCTCAACAACTTTGACTGCAGCTGGAAATAGAAAGTCAACTGAAATATAATCCTGCACTGACACAAACATCCTGAAACTTACTGCACACTCTGCAACCTGACATCAACCTCCAACGTTTCATGTCAACATTAACTGCAGTTCTCCATCATTCACAGTGTGGAGCTGCAACACTAAACTACACAGTGATAACAACACACTTTACACTGGTTCCCAGTCCACCTCCCAGTGACATGGTCCAGTCAGAGTCTCTACACACCAGCTGCTGCTGCTTCAACCTCTGGATCATCAGGACACACTTCATCCTCTCACCACAAACACCATCCTGATCAGCATCACTCCCATCTGCAGAGAGAAGAAAGAAGAGAGGAGATCAATGAGTTTGATCAGCAGCTCATCAGGATAAAGAGCAGCAACATCTCATCTGGTCCTCAAGTTTCAGCTGACAAACCAACATGGAGGCTGTCAGTCAGCACATCTGGATGGAATCAGACACAACCTCCATTTCTCAGTATGCATACTTGTCCACAGGGGTGTAGTCTACGTGATACGCAGGTATACGCCATATACCCACTAGAAAATTTTCAAAAATTTGACAGGTCGCTTCTATTTTATCGGTGCAGCTTTCCAGTGTTTGTCATTGGTCTATCAGCTCAGAAACACAGACCAATTATGTACGAGTTCAGGCATCCCACGTGACGCTACTCAGCCAATGACGCATTGCATCGCAGCTCTGCCTTCAAAAAGCAGCTGAGAGATGAGGGACAGAGAGGAGGACAGTAGTGATGGTTCGGCTCTTTTCAGAGAGCTTTTGGCACTGCTTTCAAAGAAAAGCCGGTTCTTTCGGCTCCCAAACGGCTCCTAATTTATTATTCTGTGTAGCCTCATGTTTTAGCCTAACCTGGCAAATATGAATCATTTGTGTTTTGACAAACTCTTTTTCATTCAGTGTTTTTATGAGAAGCCTTATAATTGACTCATTTGTGCATTTGTTCTGTTACAAAAACAGACATTCTTACTTTTGTTTAATATTTCAAACTTTTTTTGCACAAATGAACAAAACTCTGCACATGAACCCACAGAACCAGAACAGAACCAGAACCAGACTCAGTATTCAAACAGTATAAATGTCCTCAGTGCAGGCTGACATTCAGAAAAATCAGATGGCTGAGCTTGGATGGGCTGATACCATTTCTTCTTTCAGTGAATATCTGCCTTGTTTTTGAGAAGATTCTCTCAGATGGAAGAAGTTGTCTCTCCTCCATCACCTTCACCAGGTGGGGCAGACTGAGGCCTTGTCCTGCTCCAGCTCAGTGGGTCATCTGCTGGTTGGATGAGGGCTTCCTCTAGATATGATCCTCCATTACAATTAGAATCATCTCCTGTAGCTCTTCCATCACAGAGGCTCCACACAGAAGTTTGAGGTTCTTCCTCCACTTGGTCCTCTAATGGTGGAGGTGTCAGGCTGCTGCTGCTGCTCTTATTCTCTGAAGTCACTCATCAAAAGCTCTGTTGTCACTGAAGGCAAGCTTCTTTAATCTAGGATCCAGTAACATGTTTTCTGCTAGGACAGTGTTCAACTCCATACTCCATTAAATAAGTTGGGAGTCGGCTCTTCAGATTCACTACAAAGCATCGGCTCTTAGAGTCGTATCTTTTGCTCATTACACACCAGTAGAGGACAGACTGTGGTCACATGTTTGGCTCAGCATACAGCTGTAAGGCAGCTTTCTCAACTATGAACAAAATCAAAACTAAATGTCATTCCAGACTCACCAATGAGCTCCTCTAGATATGTTTGAGAACAGATCTGACACCATTCAGGCCATGATTCAAAACACTGACAGGACAAGCAGCAGCTCAGTTCTCCTATTAAGAAGCAGAGATATAAGGGGAGTGTATGTAAAAGGGTTCAAATGTTTACATTTATGAGATTTATGTATTGTTAAAGATGTATATAAGTTGGTTCAGGTTGTTCAGCCATGTTTTTTTTAAAGTTCTACACTTTATTTTTTAGATATACAGTTACATAAAAAGTTATTTATTAATAAATGTCAAAATGTTTTTGAACCGTACTGAATTTATTTGACGGTCAGTTTTTGATTACAGGCAGACTCTAAAACTACCAGGTTACATCAGCATATATCACAGTAACTCAAGTTAGAAAATATGATGTTCTGGACCTTTGCTGACTGGACCTTTCTGAATTTCAGTTGAATAACTCTGGCTTAGAAGAAGAAGGACATGAGTCAACAACCTCTAATGCTCCAACACCAGTCAGTAGAGAACAAATAACAAAAAGGAACCAAAGCCAAATTAAACTATTTCAGTGTTTTAATAAGCTTGTTGCTTGTCCTGTGAATACTGCCACTTTAGGAAACACTACAGCTGGAGCTAAGGTTAAAGTTTAGGAAAGGGAGCCTGATGAAGAGGAAACATCAGCTCTACCTGATGAAGAGGAAACATCAGGTCTACCTGATGGCAGGAGGAGGAGCTGCTGACGCTATAATGTCTATAAGTATCTAATTGGTAGTTTGAAATAAAGGAGCTGCTGCTGCTGCTGCTGCTGTGTGTGTACGTGCATGAGTGCACATATATGAGAACCTGACCTGGCTTTGGTTTATGAGGGCGGAGTATACCCACTAGAAAAAACTAGACTACACCACTGTCTGCAGGAGCTCACCTGTAGGAGTTAACCTGTCGGAGTTCACCTGTGTTCAGGTTCTGAATAAAGCAGCTGACATGAAATCGTCTCTCATTAATCAGTGATGATGTTCAGCATCCAGAAGTCCTGGTGATCACATTAAAGTGTAGTGATGTTTGTGTATCTGTCAGACTATAAACTTCTGGATGTTGGAGGACAAACATCAGCTCTGGATGTAGATTCATGTATTTTAGTGTTATTAATAAAACTGTAAACCATCCATTCCTGTTTATGAGCTGTATTCAGATAAAACATGTGCTCCTATAAAACAGTTCTACATCATGAGGAGTCCTGGTGAAGGTTTAATATTTTTCAGTGGTCAGTTTCAGAAACATTTTTATGATCCATTGATAGAACTGAGAATAAGACGGGTGTGAATAAAGAATGAGCAAATCAATAATATTGCAAAGGTTTCATTCTAGGTTCTTTACCAATCGGGTTGGAGCACCTTATCAGCGATGATTATAACAGAGGGCAGAAAAATAAGATTCCGGTGCAAACAATCATTTAATTACAGGAATAGTTTCTTCATATGCCAATACCCTAGTACACACTTCTAGATAACGTCACCTGAACTGACAGCCGGCAAGGTGGAAGTCCAATAAAACCTATAGTCTCTGTGTTAAAATCCATTGTTAAAATCCAGGGAGCTCGGAGTAAGGAGTACGCGGTTCAGCAGTTGCGGGATCCAGTCACCTCCTTCCTGGGCTTGGACTCGTGTCCAGGGAAACCACCTGCAAGACAGACCCACTGCCAGTACGGAAGTCTCTCTCACCACCCACCTTCCCACGAAGACGCACACCCGCCAGAATGTTACTAAAAAGTCCCAAAGGGATACTCACACGCTAGGCAGAGCTAACCGCCCTGCCACTGCGAGTGTGTCGTGTTGTAACATTCTGGGTCTCTCTCCGGCTTTGCCTCGGCGTTCCTCTCTGCCTCCGTTTCCAGACTCGTGCTCCCTCCGCTTATCCACCCGTTCCAGCTGTGTCTCCGATCACTCTGTTCTCTGCTCTCTTCCATCGTTAAAATCCAGAGGGACCGGGGGCAACGTACACGAGGTGAAGAAACTTCAGGGGGGACCGGGGGTAAGGTACACGAGGTGCAGAAGCTTCAGCGTCCAGCAGTCTTCCTCTGGGCCCGGACTCTTCTTCTTGAAGGCCACCTGTGAAACACAAACCCACTGCCAGTACGGACGTCTCCTATCATCAACCCTCTCCCGGGGATATACACACCCCAGAACGTTATGGTAAAACCCAAAGGGATACTCACACCCCAGGCAGAGCAAACCGCCCTGCCGCTGCGAGTGTGCCACGTAACGTTCCGGGTCTCTATCTGCTTCGCCTCGGCGTTCCCTCCTACCCCGGTCCCCAGCCTCGGGCCACCTCTTCTTGTCCCCTCTTTTCCGACTGTCCTCTCTCTAGTCGCTCTCCTGCCACTCTGTCATCCTACACAAACTTTTATAGCCCTCTCCTTCCAGTCCCGAGCCTCTTTCTCTGCCATCCATTGGCTCCTATAAGGAGGAAGGGAGTGTAGAGAAGTGTGGAAACACAGGCACCCCTGCATGTATTGTTTATTTGTTTATTGTTTATATGTTTATTGTTTATTTGTTGTTCATCTTTACATTTGTAGCAATAGTGGTTGGGTCAGTGTAGTGTTTGTATTTGAAGCTCTTCAGTGTCTGCATAGGTTGTGGGCAATCTGGGCAGATGAGATAACCATTGTTGTGAATACTTCTCACCACAAGGGGAGCTTATTGGATATTACACAGGTGCGCGAAGAAGTGAAGTAGTAGAAGTAGAAACTGAAAAAGGAAGCTGTATCGCTGTTTTGATGGCTGAAAATAAACGCACACGATGTTGACCACAACTTGAAGCCTCCGTGACTGAAGTGTGTTACAAATCTGGTGTCAGAAGTGGGATCAGTGGTGCTTCTGAGAGCGACATAGCAGAGACCGCAGCGCGATGAAGCTGGAGAGACTGCAGGACGAGTTGAGTGAGTCCATGGTGCAGCTACAGTGTGAGCAGCTACAAGAGGTGTGTCTCAATGCTAAAATTGCTACCGAGAAAGGGGCTAAGAAGCACACACTGGTAAGATTAATAAGCCAAGCGGCGGATACAGCTATAGACGATGAAGAAGAGGAGGTGGCGTCTGCATTTTTGTCCCGGTTGATAGCAGCTGCAAAAGAAATGAAAGTACGCGACGAACAGTTACTTGGGGCTGACGAAGACGGAGCTAGTAAGGATGCTGCCACGTTAGCTAGTCTCCAGGAACAATATGCGGCAATGCAACTGAGTTTTCACGCTTATACAAAAAAATTTGAGGAGAAAATAGCAAGGCTGACCAACAAAGTAACCACACAGCCTGCTAGCAATGTGTTGTTTCGTCCACAAGCACCCTCAATAGCCTCCCAACCACCGGAAGTGACCATTCGGAGGGAGTTCAAGATCAATGGTCAAATTGGAGAAAGAGGCCAGAAAGATAAATTATCATACTCTAACTTGATCCACCAGATTGATATGGGGCTAAGGAGAAACCACAGCGAGGCAGAAATAATTGAAGCAGTGGTAAGAGCCATAAGGCCAGGCTTGAGTTTGCGTGACATGTTAGAGATCAAGTCGGACCTCACTCTTGTCCAACTGCGCACCATCCTAAAGGGTCATTATAAAGAGGATAGCTCGACTGACTTGTACCTTCGCCTGATAAACATCACTCAGGACGGCAATGAGTCGCCCCAGAACTTCCTATTCAGAGCTATAGAGCTAAAAGAGAGACTGTTAGTTGCATCAAGAGAACCTGGTGCAGATGAACAGTACAGCCGTGAACTAGTGCAAAAGAAGTTCCTTAGAGCAGTGGGGACAGGACTCCTTAGTGACAACATGAAATATCAGCTCAAAACTTACCTGGATTATGCAACCGTCACTGATGATGTGTTAACTGCAAAAACAAATGAGGCAGCTAGCCTTGAGTGGGAAAGGCAACAGAAATTCAAGAAGAACAGTAAAGACCTAAAAGTCAGAGAAATCAAGGCAGAAACATACACAACTCCAGAGGCTACAGTGGCAGCAGTGGGTGGTCCAGGACGTGCATCCCCCGCATTCACAAAAGGTAAAGCAGCCCAGGCACAGCCACCGGTGACCCGTGCAGAATCTGAACTGCTCGATGCCATAAAGCAGTTAAAAGGAGAGGTGGAGGAAATTAAAAGAGTTATTTCTGAGTCTCCTAGATCCTCTGGGCAGCAGCGAGCAAGCGGGAGACGTGCCTGCAGGACCTGCCAAACCAACAACCAAGGAGAACAGTGCAACCATCAACCATTGCTTCAAATGTGGACAAAGTGGTCATCTATCTCGAGGCTGTAGATCTGGAAGGAGAAATGCTGACAGATCTGGACAGGTAGATATATCAGCTAACAAGGTGACAGCCATCCCGACACAGCCCTCTGGAGAAGATAAAGACAATGATGGTGAACATGTTAGAAACATGTACAAGCTAGTAACTGACAGTATCCAGCGCATAGAGGCAAAAGTGAGAGCACAGAACAATGCTGCACCAGGAAATGAAGCAGTTAGTGTTAACCTTGTTTCCCCCAAGCAAAAGGCGAAGTTCCTCGGCCTAGTAGGGAAAAAGTACATTATCACTTGCCTGATAGATGAGTTTGAAACCAAGGCTTTGTGGGACACTGGGTCACAGGTTTGTCTCATGAATGAAAAGTGGAGACAGCAGCAAATTCCACATGCTACAGTCAGGGATTTAGCTGAGCTTGTAGATCCAGACCTCTTAAATGCACGGGCAGTTAATCAGACTCCATTTCCTTTTGTTGGTTGGGTTGAAATCACATTTAAGTTACCATCAGAGAATGCAGAGCAGCTCGAACTCCTAGTACCAGTTTTGGTCTCAGATGAAGATGGGGTGGCAGAGCAGCCAATCATTGGGTATAATGTGATCGAATATGTACTGGCAAGAGGCATCAAACCACAGAAGCAGTCAGCGCAGCATTCTCATTTGACTGTAAGAAAGCTGAGGTGTTTCTGAAAGTAATGAGAAGGGGAGATGATGGGTGTGGTGAAGGCGCAGTAAAACTGGGTAGGGAGAGCACATCTATCCCAGCAGGCCAGACAAGAACAGTGAAGTGCAATGTTAGAGCAGTCATACTCACAGAGCAACAAGACGTCTCGTTTGAACCCCGTCCACCAGCTCTGTTACCAGAGGGGTTAAGAGTGGAAGAGGGGGTAGTGCGTCTGCAGAGAGGGAGCCGGTCACGTGTTGCCATTCCGGTTACAAACGGCACTACACATGACATCCTGTTACCCCCAAGAACCATACTAGGACAGACACAGTGGGTTAAAACTGTCTATCCTGCAGATAAAAAACCAGTCAGAGTCCATCAGACAGAGGCAGATACCCCAAATGTAGAACAGACACCAGCACCTAAAACAGGAAACGGGGAAAAGACACAGAAACATGAAGGAAGAGATGAGAGTCAGAATAGGTCACCTCTCAGTCACCTTCCTCTACCCCAACAGCAGCAGGTCAGACAGCTTTTAAGGGAGGAATGTGGAGCTTTTGCTCAAGATGAACATGATGTGGGCAGTATCCCCTCCCTGCAGCTCAAGATTCGTCTCAGTAACCCTACACCTGTAAGACGTACATATATTTCAGTACCGAAGCCCCTGCATAAAGAAGTCAAAGAGTACTTAGAAGACTTGTTAAACAGAGGTTGGATCACAAAGTCTAAGTCTCCATACTCCAGTACTATCGTTTGTGTGCGGAAAAAGGATGGAAGTCTTCGTCTGTGCATAGATTATAGAGAGTTAAATAGAAAGTCCATCCCTGACCGCCATCCGATACCCCGCATACAAGATATGCTCAATAGCTTAAAAGGAAGCTCTTGGTTTTCAGTCCTGGATCAAGGGAAGGCATATCACCAGGGCTTCCTGGAAGAGTCAAGCCGTCCTCTCACTGCTTTCATCACACCCTGGGGCCTGTATAAGTGGGTGCGCATCCCTTTTGGATTGTCCTCTGCACCAGCAGAATTCCAGAGATCGATGGAGGAGTGCTTGACAGGCCTTAGGGATGAGATATGTTTGCCTTACCTGGATGACAACTTAGTCTATTCTCAGACATTTGAAGACCACCTAAATGATCTGAGGAGTGTGCTACGCTGTTATCAACGTCACGGAGTCAAGCTGACTCCCAGGAAATGTGACATATTTAAAAACCAAGTGAGGTTTCTAGGGAGGCTGGTCACACAAGATGGGCACACAATGGACCGCGCAGACATTGCTCCAGTGCAGGCCCTGAAGCAACGGAAACCAACCACAGCTGGGGAGTTAAGGAAGTTACTGGGATTTATATCTTACTATCGCAGTTACATCCCAAATTTCTCACGTATTGCCAAGCCTCTCTATGTCCTTCTCTCCACAGATAGGCCAGTAAAGGAAAAGAACAGACAAAACAGACGAGACAGAAAGAGACAGCCAGGTGGTGGAGGCCAGCGACTGTCATCTTGTTCTGTCACATAGTCAGCAGAACATCAAGAGGTACTCTGCCAACTAATTGACTCTCTCTCTCAGCCACCAGTGTTAGGGTATCCTGACTTTGAACAACCCTTCACCTTGCATTGTGATGCCTCACAGGGAGGACTCGGGGCAGTACTTTATCAGCGACAGCAAGGAAAATTAGTGGTGATTGCATATGATTCCAGAACATTGACAGCCCCAGAGAAGAATTACCACCTTCATTCGGGGAAGCTGGAATTCCTGGCTATGAAGTGGGTCATATGTGAGAGGTTCAAGGACTGTTTTATTCACCACCATTCACAGTCTATACAGATAACAATCCCCTCACATATGTGCTCACTACAGCCAAACTGAATGCAACCACTCATTGATGGGTAGCTGAGCTCGCTGATTTTCAGTTCTCCATCAAGTACCACCCTGACAGAATTAATGGAGATGCTGATGGCATGCCTATGAACATGGAGCAGTACATGTCAACATGCACGGAAGCTGTACTGCCTGATGTGATGAGCAGTGTCACGCAGGCTGTCACTGTTTCGCAAGAGAGTGACCCCTGGCTCTGTCCTGTGACCATTGCTACTGCTTTAGAAGAGGAGAGTAATGAGGTGACAACAGTGATCCCTAAAGCAGTCCTGAGAAATGTTCAAGAAGAGGATCCTGTGATTGGAGTGGTGTTCAAATATGTGACGTCAAAGCAGTGGCCAAAGTATGGAAAATGCCCGCAAAACAAGAAAATAACAGCCTTGGTGAGGGAAAAACAGAAACTGCATCTCGGTGACGATGGACTGATGTACAGAAAGTCGGCCAGTCGTTCACAGCTACTTCTGCCTCAGAAGTACCATCAGCTGATTTACAAAGAACTCCACGAAGATATGGGCCACTTTGGGATGGAAAGAGTTGTAAATCTCATCAGGGACCGTTTTTACTGGCCGCACATGCAAAAAGATGTTGAGCATTATGTCGCACGAGCCTGCAGCTGCCTGAAGAACAAACGCCCAAACCGACCAACCAGAGCTCCACTTGTAAATGTCATCACAACATATCCTTTTGAGCTGGTTTCTATTGATTTCTTACACTTAGAGAAATGTAAGGGAGGATATGAATACATCCTGGTTGTGATGGATCATTTCACACATTTTGCTCAGGCTTATCCCTGCCACAATAAAGCAGCTAGAACAGCTGCAGAGAAAATATATGGAGATTTTGTGCTACGATTTGGGTTCCCCACAAGACTCCATCACGACCAGGGTAAAGAATTTGAAAATAAGCTGTTTGCCAGGCTTCAGGAATTCAGTGGAGTGCAGGGATCCAGAACTATGCTTTACCACCCGCAGGGGAATGGCCAAGTGGAAAGGTTCAACAGAACACTTTTGGCCATGCTCAGGAACCTGCCAGAGACTGCTAAGACAGATTGGAAATCCTCACTGCCAAAAGTGATCCATGCTTATAATTGCACACACAACGAAGCTACTGGCTATGCACCGTATTTTCTTCTGTTTGGTCGCAACCCCAGACTGCCCATTGACCTCATGTTTGCTCTCACAGCAAAAGACCAGAGCGCATCCCACAGAGATTACGCTGAGAAGTGGAGAACAAGGATGACTGAAGCCTACAAGCTGGCATCCAAATCAGCCTGTCAGGAAAGAATGAGAGGAAAAGCACTTTATGACAGCAAAGTGCATGGTGCTGAGTTGTCACCTGGATGCAGAGTTCTAGTCCGGAACCTGAATGAAAAAGGTGGTCCTGGAAAACTGAGATCATTTTGGGAGGATAGAGTATATGTTGTCACACAGAGGAAGCACCCAGACAGTACTGTGTACGAACTCACTCCAGAAGGTGGAAAGGGACGTGTGAGAGTCATGCACAGAAATCTAATACTGCCATGTGACTTCCTTCCTGCTGAAACAATGGTCTCACCTCCCAAACCTGGAAAAAAGAGGAAGAAAAACTTTAAACACAGGCATGAGGAAGACGGACAAAGCTCAGGAGATGATGATGAGGACAACTGGCAATCCATCTTTGGAAACAGGGGTCCGACAGACGAGTGGAAAGTACTCTGAGGGCAGAGGCACAGGAGTTCCATCTCGACAGAGGTACCGACATGGCAGATGAGCATCACAGAGAGGACAGCATGAGGCAAGAGACGGAACCGGAGGAAGAAGTGATCGAGACATCAGAACAGAATGTTGAGACCTCACACACGCAGAGGGAAGAGCAGGTTCCCGAACCAGTATCTGCTGATGAAGAAGACGACCATGATGATCCTCCTGTTCCACAGAGACAGTATCCTTTCAGAATAAGAAAACCAAAGTTAATGTTCACTTACCACAGGCTAGGGCAGCCAACCACATCACAGGTTGAGTAGAGAACAGCCTTATGAGGGATGCTGTAATAGGTTCAGTATGTTATCAGTATCACTTTTGTTGTACAGTTCATCTAAATGATTAACGCACTTATTACTTAAAATGTCAGACAGTGAGGTGACCTTAGAAACTGTGCCAGATTCCCGCGCTCATGGCGGAGGTGGCAGCGGAAGGTTATCGTGCACAATAACATCTGCTGTGAACATGTGACATTAACAGGAGATGAGTGTCATGTGATGGACTGGTTGCAGTCGTGCATCTTAAAGGACAATTATGAACTCTGACTCCTTTATAGTCATGAACTTCCTTATGCTTTGCATTCACACCATGTGTGCACTGTTAGATCATAATGTGAATTGAAAACCTCAATGTCAGGACGCCATTTCATTTTGGAGGGGAGAGTGCAGAGAAGTGTGGAAACACAGGCACCCCTGTATGTATTGTTTATTTGTTTATTTGTTTATTGTTTATTTGTTGTTCATCTTTACATTTGTAGCAACAGTGGTTGGGTCAGTGTAGTGTTTGTATTTGAAGCTCTTCTGTGTCTGCATAGGTTGTGGGCAATCTGGGCAGATGAGATAACCATTGTTGTTAATACTTCTCACCACAAGGGGGAGCTTATTGGATATTACACAGGTGCGCGAAGAAGTGAAGTAGTAGAAGTAGAAACTGAAAAAGGAAGCTGTATCGCTGTTTTGATGGCTGAAAATAAACGCACACGATGTCGACCACAACTTGAAGCCTCTGTGACTGAAGTGTGCTACAGGAGAACCTGGCAGGTGCAGCACATTACCTCATCAGAGGTGTTCACAGGCAGTGGGACACCCAAAAATCAAAGACAAAATTCAAAACACCAATAATCAAAAACATGCAATACAACTCAAAACACCAACAACTCAAACCACAGAAAACATGCGCGCATGCGACACATGCAAAAATAAATCTCTAAACAAACAATAAAACCAGTCCCAACTGCCCTGTGACAGTTTCAGTTCAGTTGTCAATAAATCAACGCCTCTAAAGATGAATTGAAGATTTATAACAATAAGACAAACCTGAATGCATGCATACATTAACTGCTGTATAAACTGTTGTATTAAAACATGAACATATAAGGCTGTGTTTTTATATCTGATTCCATTTTGTTGTTTTTCACGGTAAAGATAATCGTTCAGATGAGATGAGGTGGTGATGTCATCAAGTACGCTCATGTTTGAACATGAACCAAGATAAGTTCTCATCAAGTTCAGACTTGCATACTTGGTATTCAGGAACAGAAAAGATCCAGATGTGACTGCTGGACCTGAGCAGAGCTTCTGCTCTGTAGAAACACCTCATGGTTCCTACATGTGATGATGCTGCTGTGAAATAAGAGCTGCTGGTTTGAAGGCTTCAGTCTCACTGATCTCAGAGCTGTGACAAACATCAGACTGATCAGCTGATCACTGTTGAAATGAGACAACAAACAGTGAGATCAGATCTGATGGACACTCTGATGAAGGAGGACCACTGTCTCTGCACATCTGGAAGGCTGACAGCTGGAATCAGCTTTATTTCCTCAACACAACAACAGACGGCTTCACATCCACTCAAACACACCATGACAACAAGCTTGTGGCTCCTCTGATTGGCTGACTGCTGTCTCTGTGTTTCTGTCTCCATTCTGCTCTCACAGCTTCACTGAGAAGCTGCAGGTTTACAAGAGACACTGGATCTTTGCTTTGATACTGACTGTGTTTAGTAGAAAACTGCTGGAAGCAGCAGAGACTGATGGAACCTTCTACTGACCTCAGAGTCTTCAGGCTGCAGTCTGGATTCTCCTTAAGATCTAACAGATGTTTCACTGATGAATACTGCAGGTTGTTTCTACTCAGGTCCAGATGTTCCAGATGGCAGGGGTTGGACTTCAGAGCTGAGACCAGAGAATCACAGCTGATCTCTGTCAACCTGCAGTACTCCAATCTGAATAAAGAATAAACAATGTAGATAATATCATTGATGATCCATCAGATGTGTTCAGGTTCTGAATGTGCAGATCAACATTACTTTGTCCTCATCAATCAGCTTTTCTCTAAAACCAGCAGAGTGACTTTGTCCTTCTCTTATTGTGGATCATCATCATGTCAGCCTTCTACACACATCATCCACATGTCAGCACAACATTCATCCACCTATTCATGTCCACACATCAGTAACATGCTGCATCATCAACAGGATCAGGATCAGTCAAATAAAACTCAACACAAACCAAAGAAATATTTCTACTTTACTCACTAAACTTTGTCACTTCAAACTGATCTGAGTTCAGAAGATCTTCTGGATCCAGATGTGACTCTGGCACAAATTACAAACATTCGTTTTCTTTAACAACTAACACTGAACATTTTCTACACTTTCTGCTACAAACACTCGTCTCTTGTCTCAACACACTAAAGAAAACAGAAAATATGAACCACAGCAGATTTACAGCTTCATGGATGGAAGTTCTGTTGAACATAAATGAGCTTCAGTTGTCATTAAACACATCAGATCTACAACAGTAACAGACAGACAGTGAACTGACTCCAGATCCTTCAGGATGCAGTCTGGACTCTCCAGAAAACCACACAGATGTTTCACTCCTGAATCATGCAGATTGTTGTAGCTCAGGTACAGATGTTCCAGATGGGAGGGGTTGGACTTCAGAGCTGAGACCAGAGAATCACAGCTGATCTCTGACAAACTGCAGCGCTCCAATCTGAATACAGAATAAAAGATGTGAGTTGAGGAGACAAAGTTCCTGCTTGAAATCATTCAGAGTTTCATCATGAGTTCAGAGATGAAGAAGCTTCAGAATGTCCAAGTTTAGAAAATGGAAACTCCAAACAGCTGAAGCCAACAGGATGCAGCTTCAAACAGTCCAACAGAAGCAGTGAAGAAGAGCTCTCATTAATATTACAGCCTGTCCTCAAAAGAAAAACGACCACATAGGTCGTCTGTACACGCCCGTATTACGACCACATGTTACGTTTTGACGTTTCCGACCTCTAGCAGTTGAGTAAATATTGACACTCCGGTGTGTCAGCTGAAACGTCACCATGAACAAAGTTTTAACTAACTAACACTATCCCTGTCCCTATCCCTATCCCTAACCTTAACCATAACCCTAAACCCGTGCTGGGAAAGTGAGATAAAAGCCGTTTCGCGAATTAAATCCCGTAATGCGTTCGTTTTCCCCGTAGAGGCACATACGTTCATACAACCGCGTTGGTCGTATTCCGGTGCATGGTGCAAACGACCTATGGGGTCGTATGAATTTGAGGACTTGTTGTAATATTAATGACAACATGCTGCTGCTTCAATAAAGACGGAGTGACTTCAGCTCTGAAACTTTGCAGCTCCACCAGTGGCTTCATCCACACAAACTCATGCTGAGCAACAAACACAAGGAAAACACTCTCTGACATTTATTTCACTTTCTGCTCAGAGTCACACAAACACACAAGAAGGAAACGTGGACAAAATGAGGCTCCAGACTCTAAAATATCTTCATGTTCTGGAACCATGGAGACATTTCAATCAGGACTCTACATTCACATGATTTCATTATTGATCCATCTGTCATTGATAGTGGAAAGTGTCCATCACAATTTGTAGAGGACCAGGTGACGTCTTCAAACTGTTTTCTCAAACACAAACATCTTCACTTTCAAATGACTCAAACCAGAGAAAAGAAGAAAATCAGCAGAAACTGAAGCAGAAAATGTTCCCATTGCTCCTGATAAATGACTTCAACTGTTCATCAACTGTTCAACTTTTGCTGCCAATCAAGGAAACTTGGATTTAAACTGGAGATGTCCGATATTGACATTGTTGCTGAAAGCCGATATTCCAATATTGTCCAACTCTCAATTTCCAATTCCGAAATCAACCGATACCAATATATGTGGACTTGGAAATACTTCCAAACCACAGACATGTTGTTAGTCAGGCACAGCAAGCTTGTTACTGCAGACACACTTGCAGAGCTTAAAGTGAAAAATAGTCCAAAATCTGAACTTTATTTTGCTTTTGGGTGGGGGTCGGGGTACAATCTCGCTAATTAATAAGAAATGGAAATATCTGCATTCAGAACCTCAGAATGCAGATTATAGCAACACTACAAAGATCAGTAGGTGGTGGTAGGTACTCCATCTGACTACAACATGGTGTGAATATATTATTTAGCAACTACTCAGTAAAAGACATGGAAAAAGGACATTGATTCACCTTTTAACAATATGTGCACTATTTATTCTGAAATATGTAAACAGCTGCAGCACAAAAAATAAAAATCAATGAAAATATAGTTTGTAAGAGCAAACTATATTTCAGTTCAAATAATAACAACAAAAACATTAAAATACTCTAAGAATTGGTAACTGAAATAATCAGACACAAATAAGAAAATAGAAAATAAACAAATAGACTTTACTACAGACAACTACAGTTCAATTCAAAAAAACATTTACTGTGCTACAAGAACTGGTAAGCTATCTATTTTTATCTATTTCTTCTTTCTTTCTGACATCTTTCACTTCTTCCATCAGCATTGAGGCAGTGTTCACTTTTCTGGTTGCTAGATGTTGAGTTCCTCTGGTTCATCATCATCAAATAAACAAACAAGCACATGAAGAATTGTGTCCATGTTCTGTCTAGTGGCTTCATCAATATTCAATGAAAACACACATTTTTTATTTTTTCTGAAATTTTTTCTTAAATGTTGGTGCTATGCCATGTGTATTTATGGAACCAACATGCTGATTTGACACGGACAGTTTAGACTATTGTGGTTTTTCTTCGGGCTGCACAGTGGAGTAGTGGTTAGCACTTTCGCCTTGCAGCAAGAAGATCTCTGGTTCAATTCCTGGGGTGGGCCTGGGAGTTTGCATGTTCTCCCTGTGCATGCGTGGGTTTTCTCCCGGCACTCCAGCTTCTTCACACAGTCCAAAAATATGCTGAGGTTAATTGATCACTCTAAATTGTCCGTAGGTGTGAATGTGAGTGTGATTGTGTGTCTGTATATGTAGCCCTGCGACAGACTGGCAACCTGTCCAGGGTGTCCGAGTCAGCTGGGATAGGCTCCAGCAACCCCGCGACCCCAGTGAGGATAAAGCGGTGTATAGAGAATGGATGGATAGTTTCTCTTAGATGTGCTGAGGTTGAATAACACGTCCGGTGACACTGTTGCTTTTAATATGATTTTATTATAAAAAAACAGCATCTGAACAGGCCCCATGGTTTGCCTGTGGAGGATTCACAGCCAAAAAGAATCTCACAGAATGATAAAGACAGCTTCGAATCAGGCCCATGGTCTGCCTGTGGAGGAGCCCGCCAATCGATTCCTCCTCGAACAAAGAAGTCAGGCCGCTTTAATACCTTCTGGTGAAGGATAGAATTGCAACATCTGGTTCATGTTTGAAGACCCCTTACTCAAAAACAAGAGCACCCTTGAATAGAACCCCTCGGCTCTGCAATCCCAAAGGACCCATCCATCTTCTAGCTAGACATGGGTGCTCCAGATGGGACTGACAAACACATTCCAATGCTATGGGTAAAATTAGTCACACGTAGTTCAGGTTCCATCTGTGGTCAGATACTACAACAGACAAAACAGATTCCATTCTACTAACTTATTAAGGAATGCATGTCTCAGATCAGATACTACAAGAGAAAACATTTTATCTTCAGCCAACTTTTTACACAGATTAACAAGTGGCTGAGATCTGGTGAAGGACAAGTCGTGTTCTGCAATCAACGAGCACACGCGTGTTTTTAAATCTCAAACCCGGTCAGTCTGATGCCGATACCTCAGTGGTGACTGTTGCTCCCAGTAAACCAGTTGTCAGTATCAGAGCAGACAGCAGCTCTGTGGGTCAGACTCGTGGCTTGGCAGCACTTTTTGCCACTAGTTACAGCATGAGGTTTTTGTGAACACATGGTACAGAAGCAAGCACCAGATTCCTTCAGTTTTTCACAAAAGCAACCAAAGGGCTTTCTGTCTCTGTTTAACTCTTCCAACCACACAAAGCGCCATTTATTTTTACTCTGCCAAGGAATACAGCAGAGTTATGTGACGATCAGCGTACATTTGTCCTTCCGTCTATTTGTCTGTGAGCAACATTACTCACAAAAATGGAAGAATGGATTTGTATGAAATTTTCAGGGAAGGTTATAAATGACACAAGGACCAAGTGATTAGATTTTAGCAGTGATGCGGCTTATAGCCTGAATCCACAAATTTGTTAAAGATTTCTGTATCACTGCGTCACTATAACCATGACAACAATGGAGTCACCTGCAGCTGGATCTCAACGTCTTTCTAAGACCCGCCCCCACTCTACTTCCATTGGCTAGTGATTTTAGTTTGGTTGAGAGCAAAATCCCCTCATTCCATTGGTAGACGAACTCAACTGGCAATGTCGTCCTGTCTTCTTTTTTTTAGCCAAACGCCAGAAGTTCGGCATGGTTGTTTACACCACAGATATGAGCCCTCTGAGCGGCGTGCCCACAGACACACTAAGCTAGTAGGGGCAAAGTTTCAGCGTTTTCCATTGATGTCAGTGGCACAAAAACGAAAACAAGAAGAATGCCGGCTCACTGTGCGGCATACAGTTGCACACTACGTCGGACGATCAAGACAAGGAAACTTGGAATAACTTTCCACAGGTAAGAATAGTTTTTGTAATGTTATCTCTGAGGAATATTAATTCAGTTTTATTATATATATATATATATATATATATATATATAGTTTATAATAGTTTATATATAATAGTTTCTGGCTCTTTTTTCATTATTTAATCTTGTTGAGAGTGTATGAGAGCTAATTAGTTAGCCACTAGCAACACACTAACACGGGCTAACAACCAAATACCAGATGATTAATAGTAGATGTAGTATAGCTGTACAAGCAGTAGTAGTAATACGAAAAGTACAAGCAGCAGTAGTAGTATAAGTCGCTGTTAGAGTCCTAGAAGTAGTATCAGCATCCATCCATCCATTCTCTATACACCGCTTTATCCTCACTAGGGTCGTGGGGGGTGCTGGAGTCTATCCCAGCTGACTCGGGTGAAGGCAGGGGACACCCTGGACAGGTCACCAGTCTGTCACAGGGCTACATATACAGACAAACAATCACACTCACATTCACACCTACGGACAATTTAGAGTAATAAATTAACCTCAGCATGTTTTTGGACTGTGGGAGGAAGCCGGAGTACCCGGAGAAAACCCACACATGCTCAGGGAGAACATGCAAACTCTATGCAGAAAGATCCCAGGCCCACCCCAGGATTTGAACCGGGACCTTCTTGCTGCAAGGCGAAAGTGCTAACCACTACGACACTGTGCAGCCCCTAGTATTAGCATGTGTAATAGTATTACAAGTTGTAGTAGCAGTGACAGTATTAGCAGCAGTAGTTGGTATACCACTACTACCACTAGTAGTTGCATTACTATTAATACCACCAATACTACCAATAGTAGTTATAAAGCCTAACTCGAATACAGATTAGCATCTATGTTATTCCTCCAAACCCATTTTATGATTGGGATTACAGGCAATTCTTTAGGACTGCTCTCAAATAATTGAAATGTTACCAAACAATGTTAAACTTAAAATTAAATAGCTTTGGTCTCCAGTATATTGGCTAATTCAGTTCTTTGTACTTTATTTATTTATTTTATTTCATTCATTAAAAACAATGCAACACAGCATCTATTAAATGAATGAAAAGGAGCAGAGGGAAACTGTAGCTTATAGTATCGGCCCCTTATCAATAACATTTTTTCCACATTTCAGTACTGTTTGGCTGTCACACACAGCCATTTTAACCAACATTTAACATGATCTAAGAAAACAATTTCCGGTTATTCACAAGTATCGTATCTCTTCAGTAACAACTCTTTCACTCTTTTCTTAAAAATACAAATCGACTGAGACATTTTAATTTCAGAATTCAGATTGTTCCACAGATTGATGCCTTGGATTGAGATGCTTCTTTCTTTTGGTTTTGTGCCTGACTCAGATTTCAAAAAGACTTTAGTTCCTCTTAGTTTGTACTGAATTTCTCTCTTTTTGAATCTGTTTTGCAAATTCTCTCTCAATGTTTTTTTGTGAGCTTTATACATTGTTTTGAGAAGATTGAATTCAACCAATTTATTAAATTTTAAGGATTTAAATTTTACAAATATTGGCTTTGTATGGTCTCTGTATCCACTTCCGTTAACGACTCGAATGGCATGTTTCTGTAAAAGGAAGAGCGGTTCAATATAAGTCTTACAGGCATTTCCCCACACTTCAATACAATATGTCAGATATGGAACAATAAGTGAATTAAATAACAGAAACAAAGCGCAACTATTAAGTGATTCTTTGACCTTATGCAACTAAAATTGCAGGCTACATTTGAAGGAAGACTATTTCTGTGGGGTTTTTTTCAGATCAAATATTCTCCATCAATAGCACGTTTTGTCGTTGACAATAAAGTAGACCACAAGAAAATCGGTTGAGAAATGAGCAAATGATGTATTTTTTATGATTTATTTTCAATGTACATGCATTGCTTTGAATGGGAACTTTGCCCCCTCCAAGATGGCCGCCAAGTAGGCACATCGCTTAGCCGGCTGCTGCAGTGCGAAGGCGTATCTACTCTTCATATCTATGGTTTACACGCTTCAGGACGCAGTTTGATGATGTGATCATTTGCACGCCGGTAAATGTCGGCAAAATCGAGGCATTATTTTATCGGTTTTCATGATAGGCAAAAAAAAATGACAATGATATTGACCGAGAATGCATTTTTACGCCAATATCGGGCCGATAATGTCGGCGATTCAATATTATCGGACATCCCTAATTTGAACATTTCACTTTCTAAAACATCACACGGCTTCATCCAAGAGTTCAACCAGCAGATTTTGAATATTAGTTTCTGTCTCTCAGGATGAAAAACAGCTTCAATTACAGCTGAAACTATCAGTCCACTGTTGGATGAGTCCATGAACAAAACATCAGCAACATTTCCTTCATGGTTTCAGTCATTTATCCAGTAAAACATCAAACTGGTTCTACTTTGTTCACTGTCAAAATTTTATGTTCTCTACCACATTAAACTGAATATTTGTGGTTTCAAAATGTTTATGGTTCAAAATCAGACATTTGAAGACGTCACTTTCAACTCTGACAAACTGGGATCAACATTTTTCAGTTTTTAACATTTGATGAACTAAACTACTGAAATAACTGACAGCTCCATCAATAATAAAAACAACTGTTAGTTGCTGCTGTCAGTTTGAATTGAAGAGTAGAAGACAGAGAATATCAGCCTGATGGCTGCAGTTTAGTGTCACCACAACTTTACATCACATTCATCTCAGCACATAAATAAAACATGATGTCTGACCCCAGATCCTTCAGGATGCAGTCTGGACTCTCCAGAAAACCACACAGATGTTTCACTCCTGAATCCTGCAGGTTGTTTCCATTCAGGTTCAGATGTTCCAGATGGGAGGGGTTGGACTTCAGAGCTGAGACCAGAGAATCACAGCTGATCTCTGACAAACTGCAGTTCACCAATCTGAATAAAGAATAAAAGATGTGAGTTGAGGAGACAAAGTTCCTGCTTGAAATCATTCAGAGTTTCATCATGAGTTCAGAGATGAAGAAGCTTCAGAATGTCCAAGTTCAGAAAATGGAAACTCCAAACAGCTGAAGCCAACAGGATGCAGCTTCAAACAGTCCAACAGAA
Source organism: Acanthochromis polyacanthus (assembly GCF_021347895.1). Lineage (NCBI taxonomy): Eukaryota > Metazoa > Chordata > Actinopteri > Pomacentridae > Acanthochromis > Acanthochromis polyacanthus. The sequence goes on along the minus strand of NC_067134.1, from coordinate 3,602,091 downwards.
GCAGTGAAGAAGAGCTCTCATTAATATTAATGACAAAATGCTGCTGCTTCAATAAAGACGGAGTGACTTCAGCTCTAAACTCTGCAGCTCCACCAGTGGCTCCATCCACACAAACTCATGCTGAGCAACAAACACAAGGAAACACACTCTGACATTTATTTCACTTTCTGCTCAGAGTCACACAAACACACAAGAAGGAAACATGGACAAAATGAGGCTCCAGACTCTAAAATATCTTCATGTTCTGGAACCATGGAGACGTTTCAATCAGGACTCTACATTCACATGACTTCATTATTGATCCATCTGTCATTGATAGTGGAAAGTGTCCATCACAGTTTTCAGAAGACCAGGTGACGTCTTCAAACTGTTTTCTCAAACACAAACATCTTCACTTCGAATGACATAAACCAGAGAAAATGGTCTGAATTTATAAAGCACTTTACCTGAAGCAATACCCAAAGCGCTTTACATTATACATCACATTCACACACTGATGGAGGAAGCTGTCATGCAAGGTGCTAACCACGACCCATCAGGAGCAGTTAGGGGTTCGGTGTCTTGCTCAGGGACACTTCGACATGAGCTCTCCAGGCCAGGATCAAACCGACAACCCTCCGGTTACAAGACGGCCACTTAACCCACTGAGCCATGCTGCCCCTTTCTTTCATGGAAAAAAGAAAATCAGCAGAAACTGAAGCAGAAAATGTTCCCATTGTTCTTGATAAATGACTTGAACTGTTCATCAACTGTCACAATTTATCTGTCAATGGAGGTGTTTTGGATTTGAACATTTCACTTTCTAAAACATCACACGGCTTCATCCAAGAGTTCAACCAGCAGATGTTGAATATTAGTTTCTGTCTCTCAGGATGAAAAACAGCTTCAATTCCAGCTGAAACTATCAGTCCACTGTTGGATGAGTCCATGAACAAAACATCAGAAACATTTCCTTCATGGTTTCAGTCATTTCTCACAGTAAAACATCAAACTGGTTCTACTTTGTTCACTGTCAACACTTTATGTTTTCTACCACATTAAACTGAATATTTGTGGTTTCAAAATGTTTATGGTTCAAAACCAGACATTTGAAGACGTCACCTTCAACTCTGACAAACTGGGATCAACATTTTTCAGTTTTCAACATTTGATGAACTAAACTACTGAAATAACTGACAGCTCCATCAATAAAAACACACTTGTGAGTTGCTGCTGTCAATTGGAACTGAAGAGGAGAAGATAGAGAAGATCAGCCTGAGGCTGGCGCAAAGGATGGCGGCCAATCTTCTCGGTGGGGGGGAGGGGGAAAAGCGGCGCGCGGCGGCGGGGGGTGGGGCGGCGATCGCCCGCGGAGCGGGAGGTCGTCGGATCGATCCCAGGCGACGGCCGGATTCCGCGCGGCCGGTTCGGCCGGCCCGGGCGAGTCGGGACCGACGAAACGAAGCGGCGACGCGTACGGTACCGGTACCGTTACGTGCGAGCGGCGGCGGCGCCGCGTTCAAAACACTCTGCTGTTACACTGTACATGATGTTATGCTTTGTGCACAAACTGTTAAAACTAAATTAAAATCATACATAAATCACACATGTACTCTGTATATACTGATATACATGTACTGTGCTGCAATGTACATGTACTCTGTGTGTGTGCAGTAATATGCATGTCCTCTGTGTGTGTGTGCAGTAATGCACATGTCCTCTGTGCGTGTGCAGTAATGTACATGTCCTCTGTGTGTGTGTGCAGTAATGCACATGTCCTCTGTGTGTGTGCAGTAATATGCATGTCCTCTGTGTGTGTGTGCAGTAATGCACATGTCCTCTGTGCGTGTGCAGTAATGTACATGTCCTCTGTGTGTGTGTGCAGTAATGCACATGTCCTCTGTGCGTGTGCAGTAATGTACATGTACTCTGTGTGTGTGCAGTAATATACATGTCCTCTGTGTGTGTGCAGTAATGTACATGTCCTCTGTGTGTGTGCAGTAATATGCATGTACTCTGTGTGTGTGTGCAGTAATATACATGTCCTCTGTGTTTGTGCAGTAATATACATGTCCTCTGTGTTTGTGCAGTAATGTACATGTCCTCTGTGTGTGTGCAGTAATGTACATGTCCTCTGTGTGTGTACAGTAATGTACATGTACTCTGTGTGTGTGCAGTAATGTACATGTCCTCTGTGTGTGTGCAGTAATGTACATGTACTCTGTGTGTGTGCAGTAATATACATGTCCTCTGTGTGTGTGCAGTAATATACATGTCCTCTGTGCGTGTGCAGTAATGTACATGTCCTCTGTGCGTGTGGGCAGCAATGCACATGTCCTCTGTGCGTATGCAGCAATGTGCATGTACTCTGTGTGTGTGCAGCAATGTGCATGTACTCTGATTTATTACTCTATTAACTGACTGTTTCCCTCCAGGAGACTGTGCAGAACCAGAACCAGAACCTCTCGACTCCATCTGCCTCTCAATGAACATCAGCTTTTACTAGAACTCTTATTCCATGTCAGGAATTTAACTTTTACATTTATACAGTCTGATGTCCTCACCTTCTCCTCAGTTATAATACTTATTTTTAACTTTCACTACTACTGCTACCAGTACTATTAATACTACTTTAAATGTACCACTCCTCTCTCAGTAACCCACTTTACACAGACACCGTAAATGCTGCTGTTTATGTGTTTATATTGTGGTACTTTCTTTCTTTTCTCCTTTATTTGCAGTTCTTAGTTTATTTCTCTGATTACTGCACTCAGAGCTGAGACTCACCAGAGTCAGATTTGTCATTTTTGTGTGAAACTGGGCCTGCAGAGTTGATTCTGATTTCATTCATTTCTTTCTTCTATTATTCTATTTCTTCTTTCTTCTATTTCATGCAGTGTTTTTAATTTATTCCTGCTGGAACCAGAACTGGGACCTGTCTAACATGTTCTACGCTGACCTTCAGACCTCAGGATCCAACTGATAGATCCTGATGATCAGGTTGACCTCTGACCTTTGTGTTAACGTGTTTTACTGAGCTGCAAAAAGATGCAGAGTTTTCTTTCATTCGTGATCATGTCAGACAGAGGAACCAAACAACAAACTGTCATAAATCAGAATCTGTCTTCAGCCTTCAACATCTGAACTGAAAGGCCAACAGGGTGGTTTTAATCCAGAAGGTTCCAGCAGCTTCATGGAGATCTGTATACCGGGACACAACCAGAAGGAATGCAGTGGTATCAACAAGAATTCAACTACTGGATGCATCAGTGATTTCTGGATGTTCTGATGGTTCTGATGGACCCAGCAGAACATCTGCTTGAAGTGCTTCATAATAAATACACATAAAATCAGTTCTAATGATAAAGCACAGCATATTTTTGACACCAGCAATTTAATTAAAGCAGAAGAAGACAGATCAATAGATCAGTGATTAGGTTTTTAGCTGCACATGAACTGATCCTGATCAGAAAGGATATAAGTATTAATATTAACAATAATATTAATGTCAAGTGGTGCATTAAGATGTAATCAGACGCTGAATTCAAGTGTTTAACAGCTTTAATCCATCTGGTTTAAACAATACAGTGTCTATGTATATTATTGTACATTGGCACATTCATAAAACTGCAATTAATATTAATTTATGAACTCCACTGCGATTTTTAACATTATTTTTGCATCTTTACTCCATTAATTCACCACAGCGGGTTAAAAACACACAGCAGGAAAGTCATTCTGACTGTTGTCTGTCATAAACTTTGATTCTGCGCGGTTATTTCCTTTAAAAGAGAGAAATAAATGAGTTTAAACGGGTAAAGTAGCGTCAGCGGGCCGATTTGAACTGCCGCGGTGGTGTTAGGGAAATCCCGAGTCATGTGACCAAATTGGAACAATCGGGGCTCTCCCATTGGTTGCCAAAAACTCGACAGAAGAATTCGGAACAAGCGAGCGACGTGATTGGCCGAGCGACCGCAGCATTACGGCACCATGACAGAGGAGAGGAGGACCAGGGGCCAGGAGGGAAATTGGAACAATTGGAACAGAGAAGATTGGGAATTCATAGGCGCAATAGTGTCACCACAATTTCACATCACATTCATCTAAGCACACAAATAAAACATGATGTCTGACCCTAGATCCTTCAGGATGCAGTCTGGACTCTCCAGAAAACCACACAGATGTTTCACTCCTGAATCCTGCAGGTTGTTTCCATTCAGGTCCAGATGTTCCAGATGGGAGGGGTTGGACTTCAGAGCTGAGACCAAAGAATCACAGCCGATCTCTGACAAACTGCAGTTCCACAATCTGAATAAAGAATAAAAGATGTGAGTTGAGGAGACAAAGTTTCTTCTTGAAATTGTATTATCTCTCCTGAGACATGTGATGCTAGACGTGTTGTTAGACATGTGCTGTTCATTAACCTGAGACATGTGCTGTATATTAGAATGGAGCGTATCTTCTTGCTGAAAGAACTCAATGGTGTGTTAGATAGGAGTTTCTGTGTCTAGGAAATTATCTTATGGATTCCACAACAGGGTTTATCAATGAGGCTGTTGTTTTTTTGGTCTTCTAATAGGAATCACATGTTGTGGCATGGTTCCACTTGTTTAAAACATAAAAAAGTGACTTCCAGTTGCTGTTCGGGGAGATTCATTTGGCCGGATCCTCCCAGACAGTCTCTCTGTCTGATTGATGCTGTTCTTCCTTATAATAAAGTTATTATTAAGCAAGTCAGTGTCAACGGACGATTCTTCTCCGCCTGCACTTCACGAACATCAGAGAAACTACGAAAAAATCATTCAGAGTTTCATCATGATTTACTTTAACGACAAGCACTGAACATTTTCTACACTTTCTGCTACAAACACTCGTCTCTTGTCTCAACACACTAAAGAAAACAGAAAATATGAACCACAGCAGATTTACAGCTTCATGGATGGAAGTTCTGTTGAACATAAATGAGCTTCAGTTGTCATTAAACACATCAGATCTACAACAGTAACAGACAGACAGTGAACTGACTCCAGAGTCTTCAGGATGCAGTCTGGACTCTCCAGAAAACCACACAGATGTTTCACTCCTGAATCCTGCAGATTGTTCCAACTCAAGTCCAGATGTTCCAGATGGGAGGGGTTGGACTTCAGAGCTGAGACCAGAGAATCACAGCTGATCTCTGACAACCTGCAGTACATCAATCTGAATAAAGAATAAAAGATGTAGATAAAATCATTGATGATCCATCAGATGTGTTCAGGTTCTGAATGTGCAGATCAACATTACTTTGTCCTCATCAATCAGCTTTTCTCTAAAACCAGCAGAGAGACTTTGTCCTTCTCTTATTGTGGATCATCATCATGTCAGCCTTCTACACACATCATCCACATGTCAGCACAACATTCATCCACCTATTCATGTCCACACATCAGTAACATCTGCTGACCTCAGTCCACTCTCTCATTACAGGATCAACATCAAATCTCTTCATTCTTTCATTTTTTCCATCACCTTCTTCTTCTGTGGAAATCAGCTTCATAGATTTGTCTCATTCAAATCTTCCACTGGAAATTTATGAACCACAAACCAGGATTTGAACTGAATATATTGAAAACAGTGAACTGACCTGAGAGCTTCCAGTTTACAGTTTGGACTCTGCAGTCCAGCAGAAAGATGCTTCACTCCTGAATCCTGGATTTTGTTCTCACTCAGGTCCAGTTCTATCAGATGGGAGGGGTTGGACTTCAGAGCTGAGGCCACGATTTCACAGTGAGAGTCTACAGTCAGAAAGTCTGTAAAGACACATAAATGACTGTAGTATCTGACCAGATGTGCTGTTAGACATGTGATTCTCATGACTTGAGACAAGTGATGTTGGTGTGGCTAGGCATGTGCTATATGTCAGAATGGATTGTATCTTCTTGTTGAAAGAACTCGGTGTTGTAGTAGTAGTTCCTGTGTCTAGGGAATTATCCTATGGATTTCGCCACAGGGTTTATCATTGAGGCTCTTGTTTTTTGGTCTTCTGATACAAATCACATGTTGTGACAATGGTTCCACTTGTTTAAAACATATAAAAGTGACCTCCGTTTGCTGTTCGGGGAGATTCATTTGGCCGGATCCTCCCAGACAGTCTCTCTGTCTGATCGATGCTGTTCTTCCTTATAATAAACTTATTATTAAGCAAGTCAGTGTCACGGACTTTTCTCCTTCACCTGCACATCACGGACATCAGAGAGAAACCACGACAATGACAAAACATATTAACATGAAAGCAAACATTTTATATTTCCTTCATGCATTTGACAGCAGAACATTTGGACACATCAGTGGTTCAGCTGATCTTCTCTGTATTTGACATGAAACTGAATTCTGAATTCCTCCTCCTTATTCTTCCTCTTCTACACTCCTTAGTTCTTTCTCTCTCTCTGTTCTCCTGCCCTCACTCTCTCCAGCAGCTTTCTGCAATCTTCAGTCAGCCTCATCAGCAGAACTCCGGGCAGCACACCTGTCCCTCATCCTCCACAATAGAAACCGGCTCCACACTCCACACCCTGCCAGATAGTCGCTTCAGCTGTTAGTGTTTTGGCTCACACACAGGTCTGCTGGAGCTCTCATGCTTTACCTGACCTGTGCTCTCTTGTGTCTGTAGTTTCTGCTGGCCGTGCTGCCCGGTCGTTCCTGTCTGTCCATGAATGCCTACTATTGATCCTGAGGGCCAGTGACCCCCTAATTAACTTATTCAGCTGTCAGGGAATCACCGGACCAGTTCTCCGTCTTACGGGTCCGGTTCCACTGCCCCCTGAGATCTAACTCAGAGGGATGCTGCAGAACTGTTAAGCTAGTAGACGAGGAAAATTCACCTAGCTTTCTCACTGCCTCCATCCAGACGCCTATCCCTGCTTCCTCTGATAATTAATTTAACTGAGTAGCCACTTTGGTATAGTTAAATTAATCACCAGTTACGCAGCTTTAACGGCAGCTTTTCCACTCATGGATCTTGCACTTGGTAAATTGCTCGGTTTAATTCAGAGATTATGGACATATAGATAACCTCTATGTTTATACCGGGCCAATCTGGCCCCTCTGACTAGGTAACCTTTCAGAACCTCTACTATTGTTGTGCACGCAATAATCTGACTTTTTACATCCAGAGCTAGATGTATAATTATCATTCAGGGATAAAATAAAATAGAAATAAAGAAAAAAATAAAATAGCACTTGCAATTTGTTGTCTTTAATTGCAGAATAATGCTTTATTGAAATATATATTAAAGCAGGGCAAAAGCGTAGCCAATAAATCATCGGACAAATAATCAAACATTATAATATATATAATATTCAAATCACTCATCCTAACTCCTAACTGGTATTATGCTTTCCTAAAAGTAGAGTAAAAATCACCTAATATATGTAGTTTGGAGGGAGAGCCGTAGTCGACTGCTCACCTGAAACCCGACAAGCTTTTGACACTCACCGGGGCCCAGGGGGAAGTGGACGGGGGTCCATTTTTGTTGTTTGGGCCAGTAAAAACTTTGTTAATCCATTCAGGTGTTGTTCCTCACATGGAAAATAGAGTTCAGTAATGTTCCTTCAGACAGCATTATTTCCAGATCACAGTTCTGTAATCCTCAACACTGCAGAATAAGCAGTACTTTGGTCCATAATTCCAACAGAACAGTTATTCCTTTGCAGATCATGTTGAATCCCCCGTCCGAGTTACGTGGCAAAATCCCCTTAGCTCAGGGCATTTCTACCCTGGTTTGCATCAAGCGATTATCACCCAACGACTCCCAACTTGCGTCTCGATCAGATGTAACTTATAGTTTACTGAACCTTATGCATATGCAATGACTTCACCCTTAATTAACATAGCAATGATCTCATACTAAATTAATTTGAGCAATAACTTCATCTCTACCCCCTCCCAACTCGCACACTTGTACCATGCACCGACCGCATGGACACCTCCACTTTTAAGGAACTGAAACTATCTATTTTGGACTGTCCAGACAGCCCATCTTGACTTCTCACCTCTTTACCAGGTTAAAACCCTCTTATTTTAACAGTTATCAAAACTCTTTCTGAAACCTATAAAACCAGTAAAAAGGACATATTTAAAGAAACAACCAACTTATAAAAATGTAGAAGGAATAAAAAAAAAATCAACCCTTCATTCTTTCTAAATGAGGCTCGCTTCTGATTTCTACACTGTTTCAAAATTAAGGAATGTAAGAATAGACACTTGGTTATTTCAAACTCATTCATTAGGTTATGGCATAATCTGACCCTAAATCACAGGTTATAATATCACAATGTTCCCTTATTTAGCTGTTGTTCTGAGAGTCTCCCCTTTGTGGCTGATTCTGGGATCTCATATCTCCATGCTTCACAACACCCCCTTCTATTAGATCCCAGTCAGCCCCTATAAATGGCTAGTTTTGGGATCTCATATATCCATGCTTCACAACACTACTCTCACCTCTGGAGGAGGTCTCAGATTCTGCCTGCCTCTGCTCTGTCCTTACTCCCCTGCCTCACTCTCCCAGGAGGATCGGATCCCACCTGGCCGCTTCCTCAAATCTGTAACCATTTTATAGAAATACAGGTGAAACCAGAAGTTTACACAAACTGTATAAAAAGACACAACATTTGTTTTCTCACCGTCTGACGTAAAATCTGACTTTTTTTCAAACCATTTTACTTAGTTACTGGTGTGACTGAGTCAGGTTTTAGGCAGCCTTGTTCACACATCCCTTTTCAGCTCTGCCCACAAACTTTCTACAGAACTGAGATCAGGACTTTGTGACGGTTATTCCAGAACATTAACTTTGTTCTCCATAAGCCACTTTGTAATTAATTTAACAGAATGCTTTGGGTCATTGTCCATCTGGAAGATCCCTTTGTGCCCAAGCTTTAACTTCCTGGCTGATGTCTTCAGATGTTGCTTCAATATTTCCACATAATAATCTTCTGTCATGATGTCATCTATTTTGTGAAGTGCATCAGTCCCTCCTGCAGCAAAACACCCCAACAACATGATGCTGCCACTGATGTACTTCACAGCTGAGATGGTGTACTCAGGATTCTCCCTTTTTCCTTCAAATGTAACGATGGTCATTATGGCCAAACAATTCAATTTTAATTTCATCAGACCACAGGATAAGTCTCCAAAAATTAAGGTCTGTGTTCCTGTGTGCATTTGCAAACTGTAATCTGAGTTTTTAATGTTCCTTTTGGAGTAATGGCTTCTTCTCGTGGAGTAACCTTTCAGCCCATGTGGGTACAGGACTCATTTCACTGTGGATAATGACACTGTCTTACCAGCTTCATCCAGCATCTTCAGAGGGTCTTTAGCTTTTGTTCTGGAGTTGATACACACATTACGCACCCAAACACATTGATATCTGGGACACAGAACCCTTTAGATTTTCCCATGATGACACACAAGGAAGCATTTTGTTTGAAGTGTGCCTTAAAATACATCCACAGGTGGCCTCCAATGAATAAAAATGTTGTCTATGAACCTACCAAAAGCTTTCAAAACCATGACATCATCAACTGGGCATTCCCAAATAGTTCAGAGGCATAAGTAATCTTAGTGTACGTAAACATCTGACTTTGAAGAAAGTAATTAAAAATTCTCCCCAAAAAATTTTGTCTCATTATTCTGGCATTGAGCAAAAAGAAATAATTTTGGTTATTCTTAGTGACCTGAAACAGGAAAAGTTTAGTCTGAGTGAGATGTTTTTTAACCAGTGTATGTAAACTTCTGGTTTCTACTAAAATGTAAATGTTGAATCTGCAGATGGAGCACAGAAGATGGAGTTATGTTCAGGCCTCCATACTGTCCACAGTCTGTCAGTGTGATCTGATCCCATGTCTGACTTCACAAAGTTCTCAGGAGAACATCTGGATCAGAAGAACATTTTCTGTCTGTTTTTACTGTGACTTTACTGCTTGTTGGTTTTGTATCAACAGTTCCAGTAGAAAGATGATGATGTCTCTGCTGTGGACCTGCTGCTGTCAGCTTCACCTTCATCACTCAACATTTACAGTCTGCTGTCAAACGCTACACAAATCAAACTGATCACTGGACAACATCACACCTGAACATCATTAATATGAACATCAGGAAATATTCTGATGTGATGACAGACCACTGAGTCAACTTTTGTCCTCAATGTTCTTTTTTTGGAATTACGAGAAACTTGTTCAGCAGAAACACAAAGAACAAACCAACATAGCTGAACTATTTCCATCATAAAGTCATCACAAACACATTATCAGGGTTTGTAACATTAAAACACAACTCTGAGCTTTGAGTGAATCAGATTTCTGGAAACAGTCTGACTTTTACCATTCTGCTCTGATAACCTGAGATTCTGTCTGTTAGAAACTGGATCAAATTGTACATCGTGTCCATATCAAACCTGTTCTCAAAAAGAAACTAGACTCTAACTCCTCCTCATTGTATTGGAAATGTAATACTGAGACTGGTGATTATGTGCACTGTTTCTGGTCGTGCTAAACTACAGCGGTATTGGCTGGATATTACAAATGATCTCTCCACTATTTTTGGTAAGTCAATACTGCTGGACCTTATGTGCCTCATACTCGGTCTCCCCGATGTTCATATTACCAACAGTAAGCATAAAAGGCTCTTCAAATTACTGACTTTTGCTGCAAGGAAGAACATTCTGCTCTTTTGGTGAAAGGACGCCACCCCAACAAAGAAATCGTGGCACAATCTCATAATGGACTGTATCCCTAATGAATGTATTACCTGTATGTTGCACTCAACAGTGGACACTTTCCATAAAGTCTGGGAACCGTACTTAAAATATATTGGACCTACACTGTCTTCTCCCATACTATCAGGATTTCCTAAACTGGCATAGCCTGCCGATGTAAATTCCTGTCTGATCTGGAACTTGTTATTGTCTTGTCCCACCTGAGCTATTCTTGTTTTGTTTTTGTTCTTCACATTATGTTTGTGTTTGTTTTCTATAAAAAAAACAAATAGACACATTGTTTAAAAAAATAAACAGCTGATTCCAGATCAATAAAATTTTCCATGACTCAGTTTAACACACTTTGCAGCAACAGTCTCTGTATAATCAGTAGTTTATAGATTCTCATGTTCATGTTAACAAGCTTTAGATAGAAACTGTTGGACAAGTGACTGAATCACTTCACTGATCTCTGGATTATTCTCTATCTGAGAAACCAAATCACGGTTTCAGCACCAATATTACCTCCTCATTGTCATGTGTGACCAAAGCAGCTGCTTCAGCTAAACTTAGATACTCAGTTTAAATTAGAGGAATTATCTGTTGAACTACCGAGCACTGCAAAACAACTTATCAATCTTTGAGATGAATAAAAACTTATAATAAAAAGCAACTCAAAAAATACTACAAATCCATCCAAGCTGTTCTCCCAGACTTTACAAAATAATTCAGATCATATTTTAAACTCTGAACAGGAGTGAATAAAATCTGCTTTCAGAAGATCCTCGTGTAATAATAACTTGAGTGTGTTCACTGAAAACTGTCTAAAACTCCAACATGTGATAAAGTGATGCTGTGATAACACCTGGACAAGAACTTCTACAGTTCTTCATGTGTTTCAGTAGATCTGCATGTTTTCTCCATCAGCCAAAGGAAGAAACACAAAAGAAAAAACTGTCAGATGATCAAATATTAGAATGAAACATCAAACAGTTATTAATTTAACAGCTGTAAACACAAGCAAATGAAAAATCTACATTTTCACAGCATTTGAAACATCAAGAACATCTAAGACTAAGCACAGCTGACATGTGATGTTTGAAATAAACAAGTGGAACACTGAGAATAATGAAAATGTTCTGGAGAACATCTGAAGAACTGAACTACTGATCATGTTCATCACATCTGGACTCACCCAGCCTTTCTGCAGTTCCTCACAGCTGGAATCAGTCTCAGGCGTCCCTCCAATGATGTTCTGTACTTCTTCAGGTCCAACTCATCCAGAACCTCCTCTGACATCTGCAGCATGTAGGCCAGAGCTGAGCAGTGGATCTCAGAGAGTTCCTTCTCTGATCTGTTCTCTGACTGCAGAAACTCTTGGATCTGCTGATGTACTGAGAGATCCTTCATCTCCATCAGACAGTGGAAGATGTTGATGTTTCTGTCTGGAGACATTTTATCACTGTTCATCTTCTTCAGGTTGCTGATGACTCTCTGGATCATTTCTGGATGGTTCTCTGTCCAACCCAGCAGACCTCCTAACAGTCTCTGGTTGGACTCCAGACAGAGGCCATGAAGGAAGCGAACAAACAGGTCCAGGTGACCATTTTTACTTCTGAGGGATTTCTCCATGACTCTGTACATGAACACATCCAGAGTGTCATTGTTATAGTATTTCCAGTCTTTTCCCAGGAAGTCCTCCAGAACCTTCTGGTTCCTGTTGGTATAACAGTGGAACATGTAGACTGCAGCCAGAAATTCCTGAATGCTCAGATGGACGAAGCAGAACACCTTGTCCTGGTACAGTCCACTCTCCTCTTTAAAGATCTGTGTGAACACTCCTGAGTACACTGAGGCTGCTTCCATATTGATGCCACACTCTGTCACGTCGGACTCATAGAAGATCAGCTTTCCTTTCTGCAGCTGCTCAAAAGCCAGTTTTCCCAGAGACTCAACCATTTTCCTGCTGTCTAGATCTGACTCAGCTCCTTTATCATACTTGATCTTCTTGACTTTGGTCTGAACCACCAGGTGGTGGATGAACATCTCAGTCAGGGTTCTGGGCAGATCTCCTCCCTCTCTGCTTCTCAGCAGCTTCTCCAGAACTGTAGCAGTGATCCAGCAGAACACTGGGATGTGGCACATGATGTGGAGGATCCGTGATGTCTTCATGTGGGAGATGATGCTGCTGGCCTGCTCCTCATCTCTGGATCTCTTCCTGAAGTACTCCTCCTTCTGTGGGTCGGTGAACCCCCTGACCTCCGTCACCATGTCCACACAGTCAGGAGGGATCTGATTGGCTGCTGCAGGTCGAGTGGTTATCCAGAGGTGAGCAGAGGGAAGCAGCTTCCCCCTGATCAGGTTTGTCAGCAGCACATCCACTGAGGTGGACTCTGTAACATCAGTCAGGATCTCATTGTTGTCAAAGTCCAGAGGAAGGCGACACTCATCCAGACCATCAAAGATGAACACAACCTGGAAGTCTTCAAAGCTGCAGATTCCTGCTGCTTTGGTTTCTGTGAAGAAGTGATGAACAAGTTCCACCAAGCTGAACTTTCTCTTTGCCAGTAAATTCAGTTCTCTGAATGTGAATGGAAACATGAGCTGGATGTCCTGGTTGCTTTTGTCTTCAGCCCAGTCCAGAGTCAACTTCTGTGTTAACACTGTTTTCCCGATGCCAGCCACTCCCTGTGTCATCACCATTCTGATTGGTTTGTCTTCTCCAGATGGGTCTTTGAAGATGTCTTCTGGTCTGATGGTTGTTTCTGCTCTGTTTGGTTTCCTGGATGCTGCTTCTATCAGTCTGATCTCATGTTCATCATTGACCTCTGCAGTCCCTCCCTCTGTGATGTACAGCTCTGTGTAGATCTCATTCAGAAGGGTTTTCTGTCCTGCTTTAGCGATGCCCTCAAACACACACTGGAACCTCTTCTTTAGGTTAGACTTTAGTTTGTCTTGACACCCGGACAGAATCTCTGAATCAAAAACAAGAAATTACACAAATGAGAAGATCCTGTGGAAAAAACCGGATGAATGAAAACATATTGTGGGAAGTCTGAGCTAGATTCATCTTAATGGACTGCCAGGTCCTCACTGGGTGGGAGGTTTTATGGTAAAGTCATCCTTTGTGTTATGAAATCAGAGAGGATGATGCAAACACAGACTGAGTTAAAGCAGAGAGGAACAGTTTTACTGGGGTTTGATGGATACTAAAATAGGAGCTTAAAGACAATAAACAGAGTTAGAGGACAAGCACAAATAAACACACACATATACACATTTATATACAACTGAGAACATCTGAAGGGTGGAAGAAGTGATACATGGAAAACAACCAAGTTCAGCATAGCCAGGATTTCATTGTGTAAATGGTTTAACTTGTGGTTACACTTGTAGTTCTTGTATACTTATGAATTACATTCTATTAAATTAAAGCCTTTGTTTCAAACCATCATGCTCCATCTCCTTTCCTGTGCCTCGGCCTCCCAGAAACTGTAACAGTCAGGTGGATAATGTGTTTTGTGTTCCCCTCGGATTTTGTCAGATCTGATTTGTTTGTCACATTTTCACAAGAAAATTTTGTATTAATGGTTTTTCCTGCTGCTGTGGATATTTTTGGTCCTATCGTTCCTTATGCCAGATGTATCATATTAATTAATCATTCTAGCATCTATTTATTCTCCTTGGTATCTCTGGAACATCCCTTACCTGTCGGTTCTTTGATGGTTCTTGAGATTTTCCTCACCAGTTCAGTTTTATCCATCTTCATTAAAACCTTCTCAGTGACTTTAATGGCATTTGTAGTACCATAGGTCTGGACCATTTGATCCACGGTGTTGAACCTGTTTGCCTTCTCCAAGTGAGACTTTGAGATTGATTTGAAGTCTCCAAGGACTCCTTCCTGGTACAAGAACCATTTGAAGTTTTCAAACTCCTCATCTCCCAAATCTTTCAAAGTCCTCAGAAGGACTTCTTGAGGCGTCATCATCTTTCACCCTGTAAAGATCCAACAGAAATGACAAGAAATAAATTGTTGCTGTGAAAACAGCTGCACAGTTTACTTTATGATTCATCATCAGTCTGCATGACTGAAGAAGCTGTTGTAGATATATTCATTAGCAAGTGAAACTGCTTCATTGTTTGATTGTGTGGATTGCTGGAGAGAGAGAGAGAGAGAGAATGTTTTGACTGAAGTAACCGGAGTGTAGACCTACAGAGGTAGAACCAGTTGAGTCTAATGACCCTCCCAACACCTTAATACAGGTCAAAGAGTCTAATGACCCTCCCAACACCTTAGTACAGGTCAAAGTCTTATTTGTTGGAGAAATAAAGTCCAATGCATCAGTCTTTGGTTTGGGTTTTACACTGACTATGTGATTATGGGCAGTAAAAACCACCAGGGGCAACACTTCACAATCAATGGAAACATTGTGTAGTATCTGACCAGCTACTTGTGGGAAAACATACATTTCCTTTTGCCTATGTAAGCACGGGGTCTCTGACCTGAGATGCGTTTCTGTCTGGGAGAGTGAAAATTGACGTGGGGCCTGTCATTGAAGGGAAGTCATATGTTATGTTAGGTTTCCATGCATGAACCTGTATCAGTGAGGGACATCTGTTACCCTAGAGGAGAAACCCTATGCTATATTGATTTAGGGGTTCCTGTTTTTACCAGAGTTGTCAGATGCTGAGTTGGGGGTGCATCCTGTTTTTCAAAGTCTCAGAGGTTGAGCTCATATCTTTACCAGAAGGGTATAAAGCTGATCACTAGCCCATTGTTCAGGAGGGAATCGATTGGCAGGCTCCTTCCAGACAACTCTGTCTGTACTGATGCTGTTCTTTCTTTTAATAAAAAACTTGTAAAGAAAGTCAGTGGCACGGACGTTTTCTCCTTCACCTGCACATCACGGACATCAGAGAAACTACAACAACTGAAGTGTTGCAAAATCCACACCAGCACCATTGCCTCCTTTTCAGTGACTGACTAGTTTAGTTCATGTTTATTAATCTTGCTTGAAAAGAAACTCACAGGACAATGTCGCAGTTTGTCTTAAAAATAGAGGATGTGCAGGTGTTGAAAACGTCCGCTGACACTGTTGCTTTAATATAATAATTTTATTGCAAAAACACAGCATCTAATCAGGCACCATGGTCTGCCTGATGGGGAGTTTCAGAAGCCAATACAGAAGTCTCCTAGAGCAAATAAGTCAGGTTGGTCTTATAGGTTTAGTACAGGCGTAAACTAACCGTGACATCACCCGTTGGTTTCAGCGCCAAGAAAATGAAGCCCGGATTTTGCTACTTCCTCGTCATCGTTTTGGATTTTTTGGAGCCAGTGACGTAAAAAGCGTCAGCAAACAGGCTGGACCGGAGAGCAACTCGGGCAGGATTGGCTGAGGACTCTCTTATCCCACCCACATTTTACCGCAGAGGCTTCTGTTGCTGTCTATCAAGTACAGCCATGCCCCCTGGCTCCGCCAACTTTAACGATTTATTTAAAATTCAGTATTGATTTATTTTAAGATCGGCCACCTGATCTCTCATTTTGACCATGAAAACTAACGGGAAAAAAATCTTGAGCTGTAGAAAATCAGGCTATCAAATTTTATTTTTTCCAAAAATTAATTGGGGTCTATGGAGAAAAAGCTTTTTGGAGCCAACCCTAGCAGACGGCGTGATATTGCAAGTTTTTGACACTTCCGGGTTGGCTTCAATTCTGGAGCCAGATCCTATGTCCACTATATATACAGTCTATGATTTAGTAATGTAGCCGCAAGGCGACACAAGCCAGTGTCTTATTGTGCTGGTCCCAAGCCCAGATAAATATAGAGGGTTGTGTCAGGAAGGGCATCCAATGTAAAACTTTGGCCAAACCAAACATGCGAATCAAATGTATGACTTCCATACCGGATCGGTCGAGGCCCGGGTTAACAATGACCGCCATCGGTGCCGGCGACCTACAGGGTGCCGGTGGAAAATGGACGACTGTTGGTCGAAGAAAGAGGGGAGGAAGGTGTGCTCGTAGGAAAAGAGAGAAGAAGAACACCAAGAGTCTAGGACTGAGAGTAGGGACTTTGAATGTTGGAACTATGACAGGAAAAGGTAGAGAGCTGGTTGACATGATGCAGAGGAGGAAGGTGGACATACTGTGTGTCCAGGAGACCAGGTGGAAAGGTAGTAAAGCTAGAAGTTTAGGAGCAGGGTTCAAGTTGTTCTATCATGGTGTAGATAGGAAGAGAAATGAAGTAGGAGTTATCTTGAAGGAGGAGTTTGTTAGGAATGTCCTGGAGGTAAAAAGAGTGTCAGATCGAGTGATGAGCCTGAAGCTAGAAATCGAAGGTGTGATATTCAATGTTGTTAGTGGGCATGCTCCACAGGTAGGATGTGAGCTGGAGGAGAAGGAGAAATTCTGATTGGACCTTGATGAAGTGATGCAGAGCACCTCTAGAAGTGAGAGAGTTGTCACTGGTGCAGACTTCAATGGACATGTTGGTGCAGGAAACAGAGATGATGAGGAGGTCATGGGCAGGTTTGGTATCCAGGAGAGGAATGCAGAAGGACAGATGGTGGTTGACTTTGCAAAAAGGATGGAAATGGCTGTAGTGAATACTTTCTTCCAGAAGAGGCAGGAACATAGGGTGACCTACAAGAGTGGAGGTAGGAGCACACAGGTAGACTACATCTTGTGTAGACGGTGTAATCTGAAGGAGATCAGTGACTGCAAAGTAGTGGTAGGTGACAGTGTAGCCAGACAGCATAGGATGATGGTGTGTAGGATGACCCCGGTGGTGAAGAAGTTGAAGAGGGCAAATGCAGAGCAGAGGACCAAATGGTGGAAGCTGAAAAAGGAAGAGGGTTGTATGACTTTCAGGAAAGAGTTGAGGCAGGCTTTGGATGGTCAGGAAGTGCTTCCAGATGACTGGACAACTACAGCAAATGTGATCAGGGAGACAGGTCAGAGAGTACTTGGTGTGTCATCTGGAAGGAAAGGAGACTTGGTGGTGGTATGAAGAGGTACAGGAGTGGATCCAGAGAAGGAGGGTAGCTAAGAAGACGTGGGACACTGAGAGGACTGAAGAGAGTAGACAGGAGTACAGGGAGATGCAGCGTAAGGTGAAAGTAGAGGTGGCAAAGGCCAAACAAGGGGCTTACAATGACTTGTATGCTAGGTTGGACAGTAAGGAGGGAGAGACTGATCTGTACAGGTTGGCAAGGCAGAGAGACAGAGATGGGAAGGACGTGCAGCAGGTTTGGGGTGATAAAGGATAAGGATGGAAGTGTGTTGACAGGTGCCAATAGTGTGATGGGAAGACGGAAAGCATACTTTGAAGAGTTGATGAATGAGGAAAATGAGAGAGAACGAAGAGTAGAAGAGGTGACTGTTGTGAACCAGGAAGTAGCAAAGATTAGTAAGGATGAAGTGAGGAGGGCATTGAAGAGGATGAAGAGTGGAAAGGCACTTGGTGCTGATGATATAGCTGTGGAGGTATGGAAGTGTCTCGGAGAGGTAGCAGTAGAGTTTCTGACTGGGTTGTTCAACAGGATCTTAGATAGTGAGAAGATGCCCAAGGAATGGAAGAGAAGTGTGCTGGTGCCCATCTTTAAGAACAAGGGAGATGTGCAGAGTTGTGGCAACTACAGAGGAATAAAGCTGATGAGCCACATGATGAAGGTATGGGAAAGAGTAGTTGAAGCTAGACTAAGGGCAGAGGTGAACATCTGTGAGCAACAGTATGGTTTCGTGCCAAGAAAGAGTACAACAAATGCAATATTTGCTTTGAGGATGTTGATAGAGAAGTACAGAGAAGGTCAGAAGGAGCTGCATTGTGTCTTTGTAGATCTGGAGAAAGCTTATGACAGGGTGCCCAGAGAGGAACTGTGGTTTTGTATGAGGAAGTCTGGAGTGGCAGAGAAGTATGTTAGAGTGGTGCAGGACATGTATGAAGACTGTAATACAGTGGTGAGGTGTGCTGTAGGTGTGACAGAGGAATTCAAGGTGGAGGTGGGACTACATCAGGGATCAGCTCTGAGCCCTTCCTTGTTTGCTATGGTGATGGACAGGATGACAGACGAGGTTAGACAGGAGTTTCCATGGACTATGATGTTTGCAGATGACATTGTGATCTGTAGTGAGAGCAGGGAACAGGTGGAGGAGAAGCTAGAGGCGTGGAGGTTTGCCCTGGAAAGGAGAGGAATGAAGGTTAGCCGCAGCAAGACGGAGTATCTGTGTGTGAATGAGAGAGACCCAAGTGGAAGAGTGAGGTTACAGGGAGAAGAGGTCAAGAAGGTGGAGGATTTTAAGTACTTAGGGTCAACAGTCCAGAGCAATTCAGAGTGTGGAAAAGAGAGGAAGAAGCGTGTACAGGCAGGCTGGAACGGCTGGAGAAAAGTGTCAGGTGTGATGTGTGATAGAAGAGTTTCAGCTAAAATGAAAGGAAAGGTTTACAAAACTGTGGTGAGACCAGCCATGTTGTTTGGTCTGGAGACAGTGTCCCTGAGGAAAAGACAGGAGGCAGAGCTGGAGGTAGCAGAACTGAAGATGCTGAGGTTCTCTTTGGGAGTGACCAGGATGGATAGGATCAGGAATGAGTCCATCAGAGGGACAGCACATGTTAGAGGCTTTGGAGATAAAGTCAGAGAGGCCAGACTGAGATGGTTCGGACATGTCCAGAGGAGAGAGAGTGAATATATTGGTAGAAGGATGCTGAGTTTCCCACTGCCAGGCAGGAGGACTGGAGGAAAACCAAAGAGGAGGTTTATGGATGTGGTTAAAGAGGACATGAAGGTAGTTGGTGTGAGAGAAGAGGATGCAGAAGACAGGGTTAGAAGGAGGCAATTGATTCGCTGTGGCGACCCCTGAAGGGAAAAGCCGAAAGGAAAAGAAGAAGGTCTTTTAGGTTGTGGCGTAGAAGTCACATCTGGTTTCCCTTTAAGACTTTGGTGGAAAACGAAGTGCTTCTTCAACCAAGCTCTGTGTGGGTCTCAAAGGGCCCCATTCAACACTATCTGGACAGTGGGCCCCCTAAGGGCCCCCTAAGTCAACATAGCATAGAGTTTCTTGTACAGAATAACACATTCCAATGAAATGAGCTACATATATCTCACTGAGGTTCCAAATACGATGAGCAACTCATATCATATCAGATACTACAACAATCCACACTCTGGGCATTCTACTGCAAAACGACGACAACTCCCCACCATCCTTGGTTGTCATCTCTCTGCACTTTGAATAGCTGACCAAGGAGTGCTGCTAATAACACTGGCGATAAAAACAACAGAGCTTACTCCTTGAAATGCCTCCTGACATTGTGGAGTCCAGATAAACTCCGCTCTCTCCTCTAACAGGTCTGTCAGCAGGGAGACTAACGATGCAAAGTTTTTACAAAACCAAACATTCACAAGAGACGTCTCAGCTCCTTTTTTTAGGTCAAAATATTTTGATTAAAGTTTTTACCAAACAAATTATTTGCACTGCACAGGAGTAGTAGAAAAAATATAGTACATAAAAAAAAACTTCATTTGTGCAGATTACAAGGCAAGATCACAAACAAACAAGAAAAAAAGAGAGAAAACAATCCCCCACCCTCCCCCCACCACTGCCAGTGACTCTAGCAAATGAGCACAGATTTGTTGAGTATACTTGAGTAAATGAGTTGAGAACTGTAGTCCATACTAAGGAAATGAAAGGTAAGTAAGTAAACAATTATAGTGGTTGCTTCAAATGGAATGAAACACGTTTAGAAATGGGCCCCACATGTTATTAAAGCTTCTTGTTGAGAATTTAAGTGCGCATCTGATTTTTTCCAGTTTAAGGCAGGACATCACATCCGCAATCCACTATGAATGAGTGGGTGGGCAGGGGTCCCTCCACTTCAGCAGAATTGCCCGCCGAGCAAGAAGCAGAGCAGAGGACAGCGAGTGTCATCTGTGAGCGGATAGGTGGAGACCTGAGTCGATAAAACCAAATAAAGCAGTCAGGGGATCAGCCTTCAGATTGATGCTAAAAATCTGAGAGTGTTTAATACTCCTGTCCAGTATTTACTAATGAAGGGACAGAGCCAGAAGATGTGTATGAGGGATGCCTCAGTATGGTGGCATTTGTTACAAAGAGGGTTGACGTCCGGATAAACATGCGACAGTCTGGCTTTAGAGAGGTGGGTTCTATGAACAACCTTAAATTGAATAAGGCAATGGCGAGCGCAGAGAGAGGTTGAGTTTACTAGTTTAAGAATTACGGACCATGTGTCAGCTGAGAGAGAGAGATTGAGGTCTTCCTCCCACGCCACCTTCAGTTTATCGGTGGAAGTGAGCATTAAGTTCTGCATCCTATCATAGAAACTAGAAATAAGTCTTTTCTTAAAAGGGTTAGAGGATAGGACAGTATCAAGCAAGTTTTCTTGAAGCAGTCGAAGGAGGTTAGGAGATTGAGAGAGGATATACTGCCGAACTTGTAAGTATCTGAAAAAGTGTGATTCAGGGAGGTCAAATTTCTCCCTTAACTCATTCGCTGCCATTGACGTCTATAGACGTCAATTGAAATCCGAACGTTCGCTGCCAATGACGTCTATAGACGTCAATCATGTTTTTTGACTGGGGGGGCTGCAGGATAGTCTGTCGGAGCTTGTCGGGGAAAATCCTGGAGTTTTGTAACGTGAGAGTGTTGCGGTGGGCCAAAAGAATGACAAAGACAGTGACCATGGTGGGGCGACAGCAAAAAGTGCCGTTGCTTTAAAAGCATCCCAGACAGTGAGGTTGGACACTTCGGGGAAATGTTGGTGGTAAAGAAAAAGTTTATCTCCCTCTCTATAAATTTAACAAAATTGTCATCTGAAAGTAAAGTTGAGTTAAATCGCCATTGCCTATTCTTTGGTGGAATATCAGGAAGAGATATTTCCAAAATCAAGGGTACATGGTCAGAAATCACAATGCTCTGGCATGCACAGGTGTTGACCAGTGGGAGGAGCTGTTTGTCAACAAAGAAGTAATCAATTCTGGTATATGTATGATGAACTGGTGAGAAAAAGGAATATTCTTTATCATTGGGGTGCAAAGTGCGCCACACATCGCAAATGCCATAATCAGAAAGAAAGGTTTTGATAAAGGAAGCAGATTTGCTAATTTTGCTAGTTTTGGTGGATGACCTGTCCAAAGTTAAGTCAAGCCAACAATTGAAATCACCCCCAAGTATGAGACGGTAAGTATTAAGGTCTGACAAAGTTGAGAACAGCTGTTCAAAGAAAGCTACATTATCCGAGTTAGGAGCATAGACATTCACAAGTGCCACCAAAGAATTATACAATTTACCACAGACCATCACATATCTCTCAGACTTGTGAGAAACCACACTGTGTGATTCAAAAGAAACACCCTAATTAATAAGGATTGAAACCCCCCTTGTTTTGGCTTGGAAAGAGGAATGGAACTGTTGCCCGTGCCATCCTGACAGTAGACGACTATTATCTGATTTAAGGTGTCTAATATGTGAAAGAATCTTTTTCCTTTTAATTGGATGGTTTAGGCCCTTAACATTCCAACTCAAAAACTTCAAGCGGTCAACCACAGTATAGAACTAAATAAAGAGGTTGTGTAATACAAGTGAACAGTAACATAACAGCTTCAAGCAGGAACTGCATTGAAAAAGTGCAGGCAGGTAAAAACAGGCAAAAAAAGAACTAAACCAAATTGAGAACCCAAGCATCACTGGCAGTGGCGACCCCCCCCCCCACACACACACACACACACACACACCCACACACACCCACACACCCTACCCACCCAAGAAAGCTGTTACAAAAACAAACAGCAAGCTCTTCAAGACACCCCCTATACAAAACATCTTCCTGTGTTTAACAATTAACCAGAGACTCAAAATGAACATTGTATACTGACAGTCAATAGAAACTTTGAGGTAGAAATGTATGCAGAATTCTACTTGTAGGGGGGGTTGTAATTATTCATTGTGGATTTACTGATGATCTACTGCCCTGGTAGTTGAGATAATGATGAGTTGTCATTTTGTCATGATTCATTGCACATGGGTTGGTCACTTTGCAAAAGTGAACCAAATACACACCAAGCAATACTCAGTGAGTATCTGCACAATGTGAGAATGGGTTTTGAAGGCCTATATAAAGGCCCAAAAAGGCCACCATTGTTAGTCCAGTGAACAGCATCATGCCGCGTCTATCACATGAACAACGTCTCTGGGCACTGGGTATGGTGGAGGCCGGTTTGAGCTACAGTGATGTAGTCAGGCGTATGGGCTGTTCCCAACCCACCATCAGAAGCCTGGTCCAAAGCATGTGCCGACGGATTGCTGCCTGCATCGAAGCAAATGGAGGCCATACTCGGTATTGACTGTTGTGACTTTGTGTTTGGCAGGTGCCGTTTTCTTTTGTAAAATTCTTTATTTTGAAATCATTCTTGAAACTTTAGATTTTTGTTTCTCTATGCCAATATGCTCAACAAATGATTCATATAAAGAAAATCCAGTTTCAGGCTTCAAAATAAAAATTATGTTGAAGAATATGGTCTCAAAGTTTTTAATGACTGTCAGTGTATAAAGCAGAGTGCCCTGTAACAGTCATATATGTTGGAATGTGCATAAAGTGACTGTAAAGCATCCCTCTAGGATGTGGGGGACCTGGGGAGACAGTCTATATACTTGCGTGCATCTTTCACTGAGCTGATCCACTTTCTCTCTCCGCCAGGTAGCGTTAGCCGTAGCCGCGCTGGAAAGAGTAGCGCCGGCTTTAGACCCAGCTTGTAAAGTTCTGCCATTACATTCTTATATTCCACTCTCTGGTTCAGAACCTCAGGGCTGTACTCTTCCAGGATGTGTATCATATGACCCTGGAACACCATTTTCCCCCTATGTCTTGCTTCCCTGATTAGGAGCTCCTTAGTTTGGCACCGGTGTAGGCGAAGGATGACCAGTCGCGGGCGCTCTCCTTGGGCCGGCTTGGGGGCTAGCGAGTGGTGGGCCCTGTCAATCTCCAGGGGGGGAGTGACAGGATCTCGTTTCTGAACACTTTACACAGTAAGGTAGAGAAAAACTCTGTGGGGTGTTCACTTTCAGTCGATTCGGGTATTCCAAGAATGCGTATGTTCTGGCGCCGGCTTTGGCTCTCCAAGTCTGTAACTTTAGCCTTTAACTTGATGTTAGCCTCTTGTAGCGCTGCACAGATAGACTCGAGGTCCAGGACCCGCTGATTGACGTCATCCGCCGCGAGTTCCAAGGATGAAAGATGCTTGCCATGGTCCTCCACAGTTAGTCTCATTTTGTCAAGCTTAGAGTCCAAAGTTGTAAAAGAGGCCTTGAACTCGGCAGAGAGTGACTGGCGGTGCTCCTCCAGCACCTCGGTGATAGCATCTAGCGTCAAGCGAGCTTCTTCTTTCTTCTGTCTGGTGTTTTTAGAAGCCATGGCAGCGAAAGTGGTGGCGGATTTGGAAAAATTAGCTGTCGCTCCGCAGACTGAAGGCAAACAGTGAGCACTAGTTAGGAAAATGAAGGGCAAAGGGGTTATAAATGCTATTGATAACCGGAGCGTTCTCACGTGTGACTACTCCATTCAAGACCGGAACCGGAAGCCAGTCTCAGCTCCTTTTTGGTTTCTGGTTGAGGAAACTGCTGCACAGCTGAGATCTTGGCCTGCACTGGGTGGACTTGATCATGTCCCACCATCTTACCACCGTATGTTACAGTGGCCTTGGAAAACTCATATTTTGTCAAGTTGATAGTTACTGTGACCAGACCAGCTATCAAACAGAATGCAGTTGACAAACACCTCCACTGGTAGAAAACTCTGCTCATAGAAAACAGACTATGTAGAATAAAAGACTTGGTGTCAGCTTGGATAAATCTGACATTAGAGCACCTTACAGCAGCATTTCTTTCAAAGTCATTTTTGGTCATACACCTGTCTGAGAGAACCCAGCATCATCTACCATAGTCTGCATGTGAGGCGTTCAGGGAACATGAGGAAATTGTAGTCTATCGATATGCAAATGTTCCACAAATTAATCGTTTAATCTGTAGTCAGTTTAACGGAGCATTATCAGACAACTTCACAGTTAATAATGAAGACTGTCAAAGGAAAAACATCGCTGACTCAGTGTGAATCTGGTAGGAGACAGTAAAGAATGAAGAGGAATGGAACCATCAGCAGCTTTTTACAGCCAAAAAGAAGAGAGGAGGAAGACCATCCCAGAGAGGAGATGGAGGAGGAAGAGTTAAGAGAGAGAGAAAGAAATGAAGGCATGCAGAGCTCAGACAGCGAAAGGGAATCAGAGACTATCTCTGGTCCAGCTGGTCCTCGTGGTATGAATATTACTTTAGTATCTGAGGAAGAAGTACACTTAAGATCATAAGTAGACCCTTACTTCTTCAGAATATCCGGATATTGGAATTATAGAGTGAAAAAATGGAAGAAACAAAGAGCATGAATACTAAAAGCTGTGAGTGTCCGTATTCAGCTCTTATAGATCCATGTCGTCTTTATGCAGCACTGGCTTTGATCACTAATGGAAGTTGTAGTTTCTCAGACATTGAGGATGTGCAGATGTTGAAGAAAACGTCTGTTGACTCTGACTTGCTGAATAATAATAATAACTTTATTGCAAAGAACACAGTATCTGATAAGGCACCATGGTCTGCCCGATGGAGAATTCAGAGCCAATGCGAATCTCCCTGAACAACAGTACGTGCTCGCTTATGTAGCTTTGGTCACATATGAAGTCATCACATATGCTTCCTATTAAAAGACCAAAGTAGAAAAAAGAGGGCCACTTCAATAAACCTCCGAGACATAGAGGCCCCAAAAAGACCGGCATCGAGTCACTCCAAACAGTCAAGAACAGACAAAGCACATTCCATTCTACTGACTTAAGTAACACATATCTCAGGTCAGATGTATGAAGGTATTTCAGGTGCAAAATGTTTGAGCACCTGTAACATTGAATTTGTAGTTGTGTACATTGAATTTGTATGTGTATCAGCAAATCTGATTTCCCACACTCTATGAGTTGTGTACTTGTAAAATAATTTGTTGGATGTGCCGATTTTTTTCTTCCCACAAATACAACACAAAAATACACATTCACAAAATCGTAATTACAGGTGCACAAATCATATTTACAGGTGCACAAATCATATTTACAGGTGCACAAATCCTTCTCTACAAGTCACATATTTCAACACTGACACTCACATTTTGCACCTATTGTTGCAGCACACTAAGTGCAAAACATACTTGTGCACCTGTATTGTACGAAGTGAAGTTGAAGTGAGAATTTGAGTATGTGCAAATCTGAATGTGAACTTGTGCACTAAGTATGTGAAATAATTTACCACGAAAATAGCTGTGTCCTCTAACACACGAACACAAATTGCTACTTACAACCACTCGAATCCTCCCCACGAGTCACACATTCTCTGTTTTCTACAGGTGCAAATCAGAAATCGTACTTCCGGTCCCGCTGAGATATTCGGTGCAAAACTACAAAACGATCCGATCTGTGTATAAATTCTATGCTCTGAGATTGACAGACTTTTCGGCCAGTCAGAGAGACGCTTTGCCCGCCCAGCCAATCAGAGGTTACTATTCCATCCGAGGTCGCTTTACCGACTTCCGGGTGTGGAATTTCATGATGGAGAGAGTGCAGGGAGTTCTTGTTTTGGACGGCTGGTCTGCTCTAATCTCTATAATGCGCATTTCCCAATGACTCAAATAACTTATCCATTCCTCTTAGTATATTGAAATCAAAGCCGACACTCTCTCCATACAAAATGTGAGCGTGTCAGTGTTGAAATATGTGACTTGTAGAGAAGGATTTGTGCACCTGTAATTACGATTTTGTGAATGTGTATTTTTGTGTTGTATTTGTGGGAAGAAAAAAAATCGACACATACAAGAAATTATTTTACAAGTACACAACTCATAGAGTGTGTGAAATCAGATTTGCTGATACACATGCAAATTCAATGTACACAACTACAAATTCGATGTTACAGGTGCTCAAACATTTTGCACCTGAAATACCTTCATACAGATACTCCAAAGTCATGAGTGTGAATGGAGATCCTTGTTATACAGAAAGATATGGTCCACACAGTCCTACTGTTAAACATGCATTATTTAAAATCAAATGTTAATCATTTCCATCCTACAACTGTTGCACTGAAGTTGTACTAATAAGAACAGTTCATATTTAGAACTGAGAACAAATACATTGGGTTCTACACCTCTTCCTTCTTTCTCCAAACATCAGCAACATTTCATGGCCAAAGAGCTCTAGTTTGGTCTCATCTGACCAAAGGACATGCTTCCAGTATTCATAATCTTTATCCAGGTTGTCCTGAGCAAACTTCAGTCTGGTTTGAAGGTGTCTCTTCTGCAGAAGTGGAGGGTTAGGGTTCAGTCCATTTCTGTGTCTTCTTTGACACTAGAATTCCTGACTTGTCTCAGTCATTAACTAGTGTTCTGGTGGTTATTCTAGCATCTTTAGACACATCTCTCACAAATTTTCTTTCCAGAATCTTCAAAATCTTTGGCTTCCTCCCTCTGCCAGACTTGTTCTGTACTGTGTGGCTCTCTTTGTATGTCTTCTTTAGACTTCTCACTCCACTTCTTAACACTTGGAAATGCTGTGATAACTTTGTAGACCCTTCTCCTGCTTTGGAAGCATCAACAATTCTTTATCTGAAGTCTGAGCTGATTTTTTGACATGATGCTTTCTCAAGTGACAGCTCAAATCTTTAACAAAGTTTTTATACTGTGCATAAAGTGTAGAACAACCCCCATTGTTAACTTGATTGATTGATTGATTGATTGATTACAAGCTGTGAGCATCACAGAGTTAAAGCACATGATTGGACAAAAGTGGTTTGTGGTTTGGCTCAATAAAAAGGTCAGTTTTTAAGGAGGCTAATCATTTTTGACCCTGGTAGTTTTTGATTTTTGTTAAATAATTTTATTTCTGTGTGGAAAGTGAAAAATGTAAGAGTCCAAAATAAAACTAGAATGTTTGGAAAAGCCATGCTAAAAATTCTTTGATCTGTTTGTCAACACTTGGGAATTTGTTTCCCAAAAACTTAAAATTTCATATGGGGGATATTCATTTCATCTTCAACTGTGTTGTACTTTTTAAAAAATAATTTCATCACAAAACATCTTTAGGATGAAAAAAAATAGTACATGTCAAATATTTACTTGGAAAACAGCTGAAACTGTTGCTAAAGAGAGAGCTTGGGATCAGAGGAAGACTTGTTGTTTGAACTTGGAAGATAGAATGTCTGACAGTATAAAGATTTTCCTGACAAAAATGTTTGCAGTTCAGAGTGTGGGGTGATGGGATATGTAGTGTTTGTCTACATTCAGTCAGAAATGAGCACAGCTAGACAGCCTTAAAAAATGTTGCAGTTTTGCAACTGTGGCCTCAGAGGGTGAAATGAATTGTGCAATACAGCGGTTATGGTGAATGTGACGGTTTCACAAATAAGTGATAAAGCTGCCAGTGAGGAAAGGCTGTCACATTAACACAATGTACATTTTAGTACCACTTAGGTTTGGTGACCTGAGATGGTACCAACATCTGGTCTGGCCCATGAAATGACAATTATTTATAAAACACATTTATTTCAGCAGTATTTGTATCAGTTTGATAACTCCTGCTGGTTGGGAACACCCAAAAATGTCTGAAGATTTTTTCTTAAAAGATTTTTTTACTTAATATTTTAGTTGTGTCACAACTGCGTTGTTTTTGAGTTAAAATACGATGAATGATTGAATCAGTTTTATTGTGACATACCTATATACAAGATAAAAACAGTTTAAAGTGTCTTTTACTCACCTTCAGACGGAGAAAAGAAGCTGCAACATGAAGACGGTAAAAGCAGAACTAATTTGAGGAACAGGAACGGCCGTAACGTCACTGTTGTCAGGGAAACGAAGCAGGAAACCTGATGGATCAGTTTGTGGTGAAAATGTGTGTTAGGGAACATTTTCCATTTCTTTCTAATTCTATAAATATGAAGCTTTTAGGAAGAATAAAGAAGAATCAATCCCAGAAGTGATGACTCCATTTCAACACTAAATGTCCTGAGAAGCTGTTTTACAGGAACTACAGTCAGAGAGGGAATCTACACTCTACATGTCAGCTGAGGAATCCAAACCTTCTCTGGCTTCATATTCTTCTTTGTCTGCTGCTGTGGACTTTAATCCACTCCTCATTTCAATGTGGAAGCTCAATAGTTTAGTGTTCTGCTCTCCTTTAGTCTCTTCTTGGATTTGATCACTTCCTGATTTTTTCTGTCTTTGCTTTAAACCACTTTCTGTCATCTTTCCACATTCATGAAAATGTCTTTTGGATTGGATTAATTCATTGAAACTTTGAAGAACTTCACTCATTCTTTCCCATTTCATTGCTTCATTGGTATGTTTGACTCTCATAATGACACACAGTTTGGTAAATGTCACACTTTGAGCCTCTAGACCCACAACATCACTTTGTAAATTCTGTTTTTAAGGATCATTTAATGTCCTTACAACTGAGAACCTGCCTCACAAATTCACTTTCATGCTGTTTTAATGTGAAATATTGAACGTTTTCCTCCATTTATCTGATATCTTCCAGATGAAATCAGCCAACAGTGTCTGAAATCACTGATTGTAGCTGCTCCACTGTTTACTCGTGTGTTTTCTCTCTATATCTTCAGAATAATTCCTCCTCTGATTCTTCAGGCTGTTTCCAGTCCAGCAGCAGCAGCGTCCTCTGCAGGTTGGACAGATAAAAGCTTCCAGCATCTAAGATAAGATAAGATAAGATAAGATAAGATAAGATAAGATAAGATAAGATAAGATAAGATAAGATAAGATAAGATAGACTTCATTGATCTCACAAAGGAGAAATTTACTGTTACAGGGCTCTTAGGAACAAAAACAGAGGAGTGCATGAGATAAAACTGAATAAGTTGGTTGAAATGAATGAAAGAAAAGAATCAATGAATAAATTGATTAAATTAGACAAAATAAATATATGACAAAAAATGAAAACACACAAAAAAGAATAAATGGAACAACAGTTTGTGGATGGTTAGGAGTTGGTGTTTATCCCATCAATATTTTAGTGGGAAAACAAATTGAAATAAAGTCATGACAACAATCAACTTTGACAAATGTGCAAGTAGACTTTATTTAAAAGCATAAAGGCCTTTATTTTTCTTCAATTATTCTTCAATTATTCTTCACTTTTTTCTTTCTGAATATTTTGCAAATTTTCAGAAAGTTGGGAAATGAAGACAACAGGAGGGTTAATGTAAAGATGTTTAAATGTTGCCTACATCCCTGTTGATGCTCTTTGTTTCTCTTTAAATGAAGCTCTCTTACGGCCACCATAATGTCCACCCAACCCCATGATCCAAGTCATCCTCTGTCCATATCTGCTGTTTGTTTGACCCCATAAGGCCACGAACCCTGGCTGATCCTTCATCTGAGGACAAAGCTTATGTTTGCAGTGACATCATAAATGCCTGTGCAGAGAAAACAATGGCTGATGAATTTAGCAGGGAGTCGAGCACAGTGGACAGCAGAGAGACACGGAGACGTGGCCTGAAACTTCCACTGTCATGGAACGTTTTCAGACGAGGACCCACACCTTGGTCAAACATGCAGAGTGCTTCCCAAAAACAGGGCTGAGCTGGAGATCAGATTGCTGTGCTTGTTGCAGAGACAGTGGAAGGGGAGGGAGGGAAGCATGGCTGGGATCATCAGGTTATAACACTAAATGTTTCTATGAAGCTCTGTGACTGCTGCAGACAGTCAGAGACGGGGCTCTGCTCCTTGTTTTTATAGGCTGCCTGGAATGTGTTGAGGACTGTGGACATCTGCTTTATTAGCATCTGTGCATCCACCCCCAGCTATGAATCTGCTGCTGGTCTGATAATGTATCATTCTGTTACCGATATCTGTAAATACAGACTGTGTGAATGACAGCTTTGCAGTTCTTTGCACCATTTAATTAATGGGCTGCATTTGGCATTAAATAATTTACATCTCAACCTGCAACACAGGAAGCAGCCTGGGAGAAATGCCTGCTTTTGAATGCATGTTTTGTTTTCTTTTTTTTTGCTGTTGTTGTTTCAGCTGCACTACCCACAGATTATAGGCTGCTGTTTCAGTCTGGCTCTCCTGGAGCTTTTTGGTGTGAAAATTCCTCAGAGTCCTTCTCAGGTCGTTTCAGATGCATCCCACCCATGCAGTCACACTGACTCGTGGATTACCATTTTCTTTGTTAGGCTAATTGTATTATTGTGGCTTTTTAAAAATCCAGTAGGTGGTGTGTGAGCCGGTGAATGAATGTACAATCACTTATGGATGAGATTTATTTCTTCACATGTAAATGAAATGCTTCGTTTTCACCGTCTGCTGTGAAGTTTCCACAGTCTGGATGGGACACTTTAAATCATTTCACGGTGAGAACTGATTAGGTGTGGATTTTTATTAGCATTTGTAATAAATGTAATCTCAGTATTATCCTGCAGTGGCCTCGGGTTATTTCCTGATATCGCAACTTCATGCCAGAAATTCATGAATTGGTGACTGATGTGCCATTTCTCAAAAGCTGAGTGACAAAGATAATGCTGCAAAGTCCCTTCTTGCTGATGTCATCTTTGAAATAGACCAGGCCCATGTAACCTAACACCTTGGTGGGAATGCACTCAGTCAAGCCTATTGTTTCTGCTCACATACAGTTTCTTGTGTGAGATAAGTATGGCCTGGCTGCAGAGAGAACAACAAGGCCTTAAAAGCGTGGATGAGACATTGACTGTCAACGCCTCGGTTTGTCAGATTCTTAACCAGATTCGTGCTCAAGCAGCGCCAAAGTTGACGAGAATGAACATTGTAAACAGCAGTGTGTACGTGTGGTGGCTTTCCAGTAAGATATGGTTTCTGATATCACATCATCCCAGACTAATATTCAGACTATTAGTCAGGATGTGATGAGCTGAGCTGGTGCCTGCTGTGATTCATGTAGCAGCTTCTGAACAGGCAGCATAAATGTTATGGCACAGAGGATGTGAGTCAGGACAGAGAGAATCCAGTTCACTGGGCCATTACTGCAGCTGAAAGGAAGAGGAGGAAGTTGGTTTGAAGATTTGTCACCATAAGATCTCTCTGTTTTAGAAAGGGGGTGGGTTCCTCTCAGGAATGTGAAAAGACCTGGGTGTTGGGAAGGTTTTTCCCCTATAAATAAGACTAACTAGTCACAAGATTCAGTGTTTGAGGGACAGCTAGTTCTATAGTATGGACGCACAGAAGGCACAATGTTAATGTTCTGTTTGGATCACTTCATGTATTTCATTAAGGTGATAGTTTTAAAAGTTCAATTAAAAAACTTTAAAATCTGTATGTTTCTTAAAGTAAAATAACAGCAAATATCTGTAATTTTTAGTTTGAAATAAAAGTGCGTTTTTACATTCACACATTATCTAATAATAAATTATTATTTGCATAAAATATCATTTTTTGTGTGTTTCTCTTTACAATCAACATGTAAATTAATACTTTTTTCTAGGATTTTACTGGAAATTATTGGTAGTTTAACAAAAAAAGTGAAGTTATGTAAAACAGTTTTAGAATATGTAGAATGTTTTTATTTTACAATTTAAAAATTGTGTAAGATAATAAAATCTTACATTTTTAGGATTTGGATATCTTTAAAATGTTGTTTTGTTTTGTAGTTTTTGTGTGTTTTGTTGATTTCAATCATTTAATTCAGTAGGTACTATTTTACAGCCAAATGTTATAAAAGGACAAATCACAATTTAAAAAAAACAGACTTTTGATGTGGACATTTTGCACAGCCTGTTTTTCACAGTTAATATGTGAATTTTAAAAATAAATCTGGGATTTTTCCTCGTTATTATTTGTAATTCTGTAAAATGATTAACTGTTGCAGTTTTTAAAAAAGTTTTTTAAAAATGTATTTTTTCAGTGTATGGAATATTGGCTAATATGAAAACCAAAAATAGAGCAAAAACTTCCAGTCTTCACCACAGTTATTATTGAAAACCAGCATTATGAGCTAAAGTGGTTGTTCAGGGGCTAAATCTGCATCATGCATGTGCTGAGCCACAGGTTTGTGCAGAGCAACAGGTCAATCAGAAAGCGACCCTCTTCTCTCTGTTGTCCCTCATCCTCCCAACATGCTCTGGTTGGTTCCTTATTTCACTTCAAATCTTTTGACTGCATCTAAAGTTCTGCTTAAAGCTCATTTGGGGCAGTTGTCCTACTCACTCATCAGCGGTGCTGGGAGGTGATACATCCATCTGCGCCTGTGACGGCCGCTAATCCTTGACAACTGTGCCCCTCTGGCACCGTATCCGTTGCACTGCTGCTTGTGTGATACAATAGGCTCCCATCCTCTGTCCTTGAAATTGTTTGAATTAGCACAACGGCGGGGGCTGGGGTTGCAAACATCAGAGTTACTCAAAAGGATTGACAAAATCACATGAGCATGATAGCTTGGAGGTGGTAGACGTGTTTGACAGATAATCAGCAGTAAAATCGATACAAGTGACAGATATAGAATCAGTGCAGCCCTTTGAATGAGTCTAACTTTGGACCTCTGCTAGTGTGCTGTGCAGCACAGTGGGCAATGTTTGATCAGTGGTTTATGTCAGAACTGATCCCCTGTAGAAGATGAACTTGTAGTGTGTTTTTAAGGGATCACTTCTATTCAAATCTGGCCTAAGTTGCCTTATACCTTTATACCTTATTTACCTTTATGAAACATGTTTGCACTTTTATTCAAATCAAAATCAAATTAAATCAAGCTTTATTGTCATTTAGCTGTAAATACAGCAGAAGTGCACACAAGATGAGCGAATGTTTCTTCAGGATCCAGTTTGAAACAATTAAACTTTATAGTAGAGAAATAAAACTTCACTTAATTTTAGTTCATGTTTTTCTGCTTCATTTATCTTTAACATGCTAATTTGTCCCAGACAGAGCTATACAATGCCGTACTACACTATAAACATTTACAAAATGAACATTTAGTTAAAGCTTTGTGTTGGTGCACAATGTTGTATTATATTACACCACTAACACATCATTCTGGGACATTAATGTTCATGCTTTTAATCTTGTTACTGCTTTAGAACTGCTAACTGCCTGATTTACTCTAAAGAAGTTTGTGTCTACATTTATTCACTGAATTTAAAGTCATTTTTTTCTCTTCCATTTATCTAGTGAATCCTTTTTAATAAGTCCTTAAAATGTGTTGTACTGTTTACCATTGATTTCTTTCTTTTATTTCAACTTTTTTTAAAAATAGATTTATAAACCTATTGTATTTTGACTGATGCACAACAACACAACAAGCCTTCAAAACGAATTTTTCACTTCCAGCACTCATTGCAGAACTCTCAAACCTGTTGTGCTTGTTGATACATGATCCACTGAACAAATGCGAAGTAGGTGTGTGTGGCTGCATGTATGAGTGTGTGAGCTTCAATAAGCCACATGCAATCACTTGTCCCACCACCAAACTTGCAACATGTCCGAGTTGGACCTCCCAGCAGCTGCTGATACTACTCACATTCTGTGACGAAGTGTTTAGTTGCATCAGTTAAACCATCACAAACACTAAGCACACAACACTTCATGACCAGCACACATGCGATGGCCAGGAATCAAACCCGGGTCAACTGCTTGGAAGGCAGCTATGCTCACCACTATACCACCATTACTATGAAATGGACTGTTTTTGTGTGCTCTCAGGAGTTCAAACGGATAAGAGAAGTAGGTGCAGAGAAAAGGGAGGAAATGAGCATCAGCCAGAAGCCCTGATCTCTGTCACGACACACAACATCTTAGTATTTTCTACAGCAAAACAACCTGATGAAAATGAAACTAAATCTTGAATCATTCTTGAAACAACTTCCACATAATGGGAAAGTGATATTGATGAGCCTATTGATTCCACATTCTCATGGTCTGCAGTCTTTTTTTATAACTTTCTTTTCAGACTTTGGCTAGAGTCATTTTGTTGTTTATAGCCTGTATTATATTTTGAACTGCTGGTATTGATTTCAGATTGTCCTTTGGTGCACTGGAATTATACAGGGTAAACTAACTTTATTTTGTTCTGTTGTTGTGTTATAACTTAGTATTGTGTTTGATGATCTCTGTCAGATGAGAAGATGAGGTGGAGGACAGTGGAGGAAGTTCCATGGTGTAATGGTCATCACTCTGGGCTCTGGATCCTGGTGTCCCTGGACTTAATGGAGATGATAGGGGATGAAAAGTTGTGTGCATTTTTCTGACCACCAAGCCTGTCCTCCAGTACCCACCAACTTTAACCTCCACCAACAGGTGAGCAGAGACTCTGCTGACCTCAGGAGAGCTGCACGGAGCAACAGGGAGAGACGGAGCTCCAATATTTAAGTGATTAGATAAATGCGTAAAGCAAGGGTGGGAACACGACAGATGTTTGTATGTGAAGCCAAATTTTGCGCTTTCATCACACAGAACAGAAAGCAGGAGCACAGGAGTTGTCATGGCCGAGTGGTTAAGGCGATGGACTAGAAATCCATTGGGGTCTCCCCGCGCAGATTCAAATCCTGCTGACAACGTTTGACTCTTTTCCGCAGTGGCAATCTATGAAATAAGAAGAGATGATGTTTAAGTGATGATGTCATAATAAGCGCGTGAGAAAGTCCTGATTTGAATATCATGTCATTTCTGCACAGGCACTCACCTTTGATATAGAGGATGTGAGTGATGCTTTCAATTGTCATATGTTTCCTCCAGTGCATGTATGAGGCCCCAGCTTCAGACTCTGACATCTCCATCAGTGTACTTCTTCAAGAATTTAAACCCACCAGGACTATCCACATTACATTTAACTCTGTAAATAAACATTTTCCAGCCTGTTCAATGTTATAAATGTTCTGTTTGGCCGTTAAAGGAGGTTTTCCTCACATTTTGGTGTATTTTAACCCTTCCATGGTCTAAATTCTTTGAACAGATCTTGTGCTGTAATCAATGTCTCACTGAGTTTTTATTTTCATTGCAGTGGTTGATTTTTCCAGAGCAAGATCAATGATTTTTTAATACATCTTTCTCCAGTTTTATTTGCTCTACCTGTGGGTTTCAACTATTATAACTTTTTTCATTTAATAAATGACTAATAACACACTTTGATCTTCATGTTTGTTTGCTTATTTGTTGAAAAGTGGGATTTAATTTTCCATGTTGAATAATCACAGCTTTTTTATTTGGACAATGTTTATCCTCTTCCATTGCAAAAATGAATTGTTAAAATGAAAATAGAAAAAAGATCTTTTGTAAAGCAGTAAAACTAATGTTTTTATTTTTGTTCTGATCTTTTTCTCGCCATTTTCAATTATATTCAATTAAAATATGCCCTGAAAACAAATATAAAGAACTACAAAGACTGGAACAAAAAAATACATTTTTTTTGTCGTGAAGACTCAGAAACAAAACTTCAAAATAATATTTTGTGTTTTAATTTATATCTGTTCTTATTATTACAGTCAGTGACTGAGTAAAACATGAACAAAATAAAGTTATAACATGAACTTCTTTCAAACTGATTTTTCTCTGAACAATAAAAATAAAGTGTGAGGTCAAAGTGTGACGGTTAGATCAACATAAACTACTAATATCCTGTTTAAACGCTATAGAAGCGTCAGAGCAGCAGATTGTAAAGTCTGGTCCAGATAAGGAGCTCTACAGTGAGGCTGACCGTCCATCATAGCTGTCTAACCTGGACCTCACATCTCTGAAACCGTTGGAGCTCATTTTTAATCAGCTTCATCTGGATAAACTGACCACACATTGGACATTTTTACAACCACTTTCTCACCTCAAATCATCTGAAAACTACATTTTGTGTCACAATAACAGCAGTATTCCCAAAATACTTGTGTTTTCTCTGAAAGTTTCCTCCTCGGTCTTTGCTGCTGGTCTAAATGCATTCTGGGTTATTTGGTTCCAAATCCTCACTAGTCTGGTCTGATGATCCTCCATAATGTGGGCGGAGCCAGAACACATCCAGGTATTTCATTGGTTCTTGATCAGATGCTGCTTTGAACTGGATCAGTACTTGGTCTCTGACTGATGACGTTTTATAAGAACACCAGAACTTAAAGGGGAACTTCGGTTTTCTTTTCAACCTGAGGTCTGTTTTCATTTGTCATTTCATACATGTGAGTGATGGAGAAATGAATTTTCAACACAGCTCCAGTATTTAGCCAGGCAAGCAGCTTCGCAGCTCAGCTAGCGAAAAGTGTGGGGCATTTTCATGAGATTTGCTTTCTAGCATCCAGAGCTTTAGATACAGACCACAACAAATAGCAATCGCCAAGTAATGT
This sequence comes from Acanthochromis polyacanthus, assembly GCF_021347895.1. Classification (NCBI taxonomy): domain Eukaryota; kingdom Metazoa; phylum Chordata; class Actinopteri; family Pomacentridae; genus Acanthochromis; species Acanthochromis polyacanthus. Next base: position 3,564,978 of record NC_067134.1, on the reverse strand, counting down.
GGAGGTTTTTGTTCACTTCTCATCTGTTTTATGTTGTAAATACCAGCGGTATTTTCTCTGAATTTTTTTGGAATTAAATATAATCTAGATGGGAGATTTTCTTTGGAATTTAAGTGTTTTCTCAGTAGCATGACTGTTATGAACCATTTTAGCTCCTGTTAGCACCTTTATTTATCCCATTGTGTGGTTTCCAGACTTTATGCTAAGCTAACTGGCTGCTGGCTGTAGATATGTGCTGTCAGTCTCATCTGTGAAACATTAGCATTACATTTTTTTTTTAAGATTGCTTAAGCACGGTTTTGAAAACAGGGCTCAGAATTTCAGATCACTACACACAATTAACACAACCACACACACAATATGCACAACACCTCAGGTCCTGTGCAAAATGAAACATACCATTCAAACAAAACCTTCTTATGTTACTACATGAAACACACACATTTCATGAGGATTAATTCTGTCTGAACCAGATACACACTGCTGTGTTTAACTTCAAACACTTTTAGCAGTTCTACCTCTCAGTGGTTAGATGACTGTCAGTGAAGGACACAGAGAAAGTACAAATACACAACATGGTAAATTCACCAAACACAACACAAGATCAGTGAAAAAGTCTCCTGTGACGATTAATGGCTGCTGGTTAGAGCTTTCATGTTTTCCTGAAGCAGAAGTTTAATTCAGTGTCACTCAAAGCCTGCTGAACCAGTCACATCATGATGTCTCCTGGCTTTGTTTCATGCAAATGATAATTCAGTTCTTTTTTAAGGCCACCAATTATCCAAAATGGCCATCCCCAGCACATGAACACGGCAGCTCTTGTAGGTCAGTTGGTGTGCAGGTTAACAGGTTGGATCCAATTTTAGCAGACTTGAGCAGAAAACAGTCTACTGACGCAAACACGAGTGTTCAAAAGTTTGGGGTCACTTAGAAATGTAAAACATGAAAACCCAACTTTTGAACGGTGGTGTATGTAGATCTATAAAGTCCTCTCCAGTACTCACTGCAGCTCAAGCACACCAGCTCACCGACGACCGCTCAAACACTGCGTTATGATTTCCATATTCTTCTGTACACTACCGTTCAAAAGTTTGGGGTCATCCAGACAATTCCATGTTCTCCATGAAAGCTCCCACTTTTATTCATGTGCTAACATAACTGCACAAGGGTTTTCTAATCATCAATGAGCCTTTCAACACCATTAGCTAACACAATGTAGCATTAGAACACAGGAGTGATGGTTGCTGGAAATGTTCCTCTGTACCCCTATGGAGATATTCCATTAAAAATCAGCCGTTTCCAGCTACAATAGTCATTTACCACATTAACAAGGTCTTGACTGGATTTATCATTTATTTAATGCTATCTTCATTGAAAAAACTGATTTCAAGAAAAAGGACATTTCTAAGTGACCTCAAACTTTTGAACAGTAGTGCATATTTAGATAATGTCATATTTTTTGAAATTAGCCATGTAAGATGAAATGATATTGATGATAGCTCGTGTCCTTGTTCCTCTTTTAGCACACATCACACAGTACTACAATGAATAAGAACATTCAATCATCAAATAGAATCATTTTCATAACAAGCTGCTGTGGAGGCAAAACCTTTTTGTTCTTTGCAATAAATCTTTTGTTCTTTTATTCAGAGCTCTGAAGGTACAGGTGACACAGAGTGCAAAGCAGTCTATGTGTCAAGTCAAACTGGAAGGAGCTGAAAACTCAAAGGAGAAGCATTTACGCACAGGTCCTACACTCAGCTGGGGCGGAAACAATCTGCGGCTGCAGGTTTGCCACCGGCGGCAAAAAAGGGGACACACACAGCACTGAGGAGGAACTGAGAATGAATGACCGCATTCAAACAAAGTGGCCATGAGTTTCTGTTGGGAAAGCATCAAGATCTGCGGCAAACTGTGCAGGATTGCCTTCATCTCCAAAATCCGGGTTGCAGTCGGTAAGAGCAGAATTGTGGAGACTCTAAAAGACTGTTTAAGCTGCCGATGTGTGCCACTGCAGTATGTGTTAGCATTAGCATTAGCCACGGAGTAAACTTTGTCTGTTTACCAATAATTGCCGTGTGTTTTGTAATTATTCAGTTGAAAATAAGATTGCAGGCTAATTGGTGCTAATTAGAGGGTTCCAGCTAAGACCAGTGAATTCATCCTGTTTGTAATGGTGGGTTTTTACTATGCCCTTTATTAGGGTCCGAGCACCGAGGGTGCGAAGGACAGGCGGTGCCAGGGCACCGACTGTCCGACCCTATTGAAACCCTAGGGTTTATTATTATTATTATTATTATTATTATTTTTTTTTTTTTTTTTTTTTTTTTCTCCCGTAAAGTAAATTGGCTTTTTGGCGGCCTTATCATACTCCAAAACGCGTGAAATTTGGCATGCACATCAGGACTGGCGAAAAATTTGATATTTTATGGGAGTTGCGCATGTGCGTGGCAAAATGGCTCTATAGCGCCACCTGCAAACTTGAAAAAGTAGTCATTAGGCCAACTGCCACAATGTTTCATGTACAGCTACAATATTTGGTGGGCATATGCAGAACATCTGGACACACCAAAAAGTCAATTACAGCCACGCCCTAAACCCAACAGGAAGTCGGCCACCTTCAATTTGCTGTAAATTTTTCAAACTTAATCGCTCCTCGGGAAATGACTTGCCTTTTTGGCGGCCTTATCATGAAATTTGGCGTGAAATTTGGCGTGCACATCAGGACTGGCGAAAAATTTGATATTTTATGGGAGTTGCGCATATGTGTGAAAAAATGGCTCTATAGCGCCACCTGCAAAATTGAAACAGTGGTCATTAGGCCAACTTCCACAATGTTTTATTTACAGCTACAATATTTGGTGGGCATATGCACCACATCAGGACACACCAAAAAGTCAATCACAGCCACACCCTAAACCCAACAGGAAGTCGGCCATCTTGAATTTGCTGTACATTTGTCAAAATTTATAGCTCCTAGTGGATAAGTCTGAGAGAACTGAAATTTGGCCAGTACATGCACCAGACCTTTCTGATGAAAAGTTATCAAAAACTCAACCAGAAGCCAAAAGGTGTGGCCATGGCGGAGCCTCAAACAACTGATCCTTCGCCATGAAACAGGAAGTGGTGTCTAATTCTTCTCAACATGCTCCAATCTGCCTGAAACTTTACATGTATGATGACAGTCCTGTCCTGATGTCATCCACATAGGGATATTCATTGACAGTCATAGCGCCACCTTGTGGTTTCAGGAAATAGACATCTTTTACACTTTCATGCCCTATTGTTACCCGGTTGATCATATTCACTTCAAATGCAGTGACAACAGCCTAAACACATTGATGATGCATCCCAGTGAAAATGGTGACTTGTCATCAAAGGGCGTGTCTGTGGCGGCCAAACCAATTTCGATGTTTCGCCATGAAAATTTAACGATTCATATCTCAGCTGAACAACATCCTATCTGCCTCAGACTTCACATGCTGGATACCAGGTCCAGTCTGAACACATCCACACTCATAAATTTTGAAAAAGTCATAGCGCCACCTGTTGGTAATAGTAAGTTTAAGGCCTTATATTTTCAGGTACAATGGCCCCAAACTTGGTGATATCATGCTGGAAATTGGTCAGTCGAGTCTTCACCTCTTGACAATCACACACTGTGAAGGGTGTGACATTTCATGTAACGCTGTTGCCGTAGCAACCAAATATCGCCATGAAAAACAAAGCCCTTTCTGACAGGTTAGGAATACTCCAATGCTCACAAAAATTACCACACACATCACCATTGACCCAAGGAACAACACTGTATGCATCTCGGCACTGCACATGCTATAGCGCCCCCTACAGTATTTTTAACAAACAGCCCCCCCAGCACGTTTCACCTACATCCATGAAATTTGGGAGGCTTATAGAGCACATCAGGACGCACAAAAAAGCCTCTTGGAGCCATGTCCTAAACCCAACAGGAAGTCGGCCATCTTGGATTAATTGTGAGATTTTTGATGATTTTTCTCATTTTTGAGAGTTAATACCTCCTAGGGGATAATTCCAGGAGACCTGAAATTTTGTCAGTCCACACAGCAGGACTTGGTTTGGAAAAGTTATCAAAAGTTTAACCAGAAGCCAAATGGCGTGGCCATGGCGACCATCAGCGTTTTGATGCTTCGCCATGAAACAACAACTGCTGTATAACTCTCCTCTGCATGCTCCAATCTGCCTCAAACTTTCCATGTGTGATCACAATCCAATCCTGATCACATCTACAGGCCAACAGACACTCTCAGTCGCAGCGCCACCTGATGGAGGGACAGTAAATGCTGTATAACTGGCCTCTACATGATCAAATCAGCCTGAAACTTTTCATGAGTGATCAGAGTCCAACCCTCATCACATCCACTGTGTGAAATACACTCTGAGTTACAGCGCCACCTGGTGGATAGACAGGAAATGCTCTATAACTGCTCTGAACATGCTACAGTCTGGCTGAAATTTTACATGTATGATTGGACTCTGGTCCAGATGCGATTCAGAGGCCGACATACACTCTCAGTCACAGCGCCACCTGGTGGACGTGCGTGGATTCACGACCAGCGTGGATGCGAGGACCCGTCCATCGCTGCTTGCAGCTTTAATTTATTTATTGGATCTGGAAAGGATTGGACTTTAAAAGCACTTTATGCACTTTAAATACTTTTAAAACCATGAAGTAAAAAGTATAAAATAGTTTTAAAAAATGCTCAGAGTAATTTGTTAAACTGTGATTCAAAATCAACTCTTTAAAATGCAGATAAATTCATGTGTGGTATAGTATTGGGTTGAATTGTCGCTTCAGTTTATGTGGTGTTGAGGTTGACAAACATAAACTGAGTGGAGTAGCATTTGCCAGTGTGGTGAAAATGTCCATGAGGAATGGTTGTTACTATTTGCTGAATACAGTGATGTGAACATTGTCCTTTTGTGTTCTGAAAGCAACTGTCTGATTGATGAGTGGAGTCCTGCTCAAACCCTGGGTAGATGAAACATCCTTTTTCAAGTGGGGAAACTGCACAAACTGTGAGAAAAATCATCAATGAGAATCACTTGTCATTGAAAGTGGGAGGACACTTGACACTATGGGAGAGTGCAAAGAACAGAGAGTGAGAGCTGCCTTTAAACAGAACACTGAGCAGTAAAATACATTCACTAACTTACAGCATGAACAGTTTTCTACCAGCAGTCCTGTCTTGAATCACCTGCAGTAGCATCTTTATGTTCTCTTTATTCTCTTTTTCCATGTCTGTTTTCTGTCTATGCTCCTTATTTTTAACAGTTTAAGTTCATTTGTATCAGTTTTAGGTGAAACTGAAAAGAGCTAAAAGTGAACTATTGAGTTGAAATGTGTCCTCTGTGTTGGCTGATGAACATATGGGACACTCTGACACTTGTGTATAGAGTGGTATCCTAATGAAGATGTGTTTGATGTGACAGGTGATTGGCAGGAGGAGGAGAGTCTGACGGAGGAGCAGAGGAATGTTGGCAGCCATTTAGTCTGAGCTCAACAACGGAGGAAACATGGATTCTTCACAAAAAGTGAGAAACGTACCACTGTAACATTATTATCATTCATTTGTTCTTTAAAACGTCAAAAGTTGCTCCAGTTGGTTAGATGGGCCGACCAAAGCCAGGTGACGTTGGCTGGAGAGATGAAGCTCTGCAGAAGCAGCTGTACTGAGGATATAATGGTGGACTGCTAGGAAGCTGCTTGTTTTTTGTTTGAGGCTGAACTAGCTGCTGATCATACTTTCTGAAAATGTCTTACATGGTGATGAAGATAAGTAACGGAAGAAAAGTCTTGTTTTTCAAGCAAGTTGTCCAGGAAGGTAAAGAGCAGCATTTTCTTTGGTAGAGAATAATACTTTTGAGCATTGTGAGTTTACCAGCCTTTTCCTTCTCAAGAAATTCAGACAGTTGAACCCAGAAGTTTACTTACACTGTATAAACGACACATAACCCTTTTTTAAATTTACACGATCTGACATTAAATCTGGCAATGCTTCTCTTGTTTTATGTCGGTTAAGATGACCAAAATTATCTTTAAATGCCAGAATAACGAAAGAAAGATTTTTTTTTTTTTTAGAGAATTTTTATTACTTTCTTCACAATCAGAAGTTTGCATACACTAAGATTGCTATGCCTTCAAGATGATGATGTCCTGACTTTGAAAGCTTCCAGAGACCACTGCACACTAAAACACACACTGAGAGACTTCCATCAGTACATCACATGCCCCACTAGATGTGACAAAATCTTTGATCTGTTACAACAATGTGAAAGGTGCTTCTCCTCGGGGTTCCTCTGACCACAACTGCATCCTCCTTATCCCTGTCTACCACTGTACTGAAGCAAGGCAAAGTGCAGAACATCAGAGTGAAAGTTTGTCACACTCTGCAGGGATGTCTGGAGGTTACTGACTGGGACGTGTTTAAGGAGTCCTCAGCTGATATTGATGAACCGACTGATGTTGTGAGCAGCTGGGTCACAGACTGTGAAACCAGTGTTATTCCTGAAAAAACTGTAAAACTGTATCCAAACACTAAGCCATGGCTTTCTAAGAAGCTTAAAGACCTACTGTACAGAAAGAAAACAGTCTTCAGAGAAGGAAATACACTAAATCTGTATAACCGCCAGAAGGAAATAAAGTAGGAGATCAGGACCCACAAAAGACAATACAAAGACAAACTTGAGTCTCAGCTCAAAATGAACAACCTCAGTTCAGTCTGGGATGGCATGAATCTGATCACTGGGACTAATTAATGTGTCAATGAGAGAGTTCAGCTCAGTGGTTATAATTCTGATTTAGAGCTGGCTCAAAGTCTAAACAGTTTTTATGTCAGGTTTGACTCCCATGATTTTAGAGCTAAACGTGCTGAGACTAAAAACTGTCTCATGTCAGCCTCTCCACAGAATCCCTTTCTTGATGTGGGCAATGTAATCTGGTGTCTCAAACAGTGCAGACCAAAGAAAAGTCCTCTACCTGATTACATCGGTGGCCGTTTATTGAAAACTTTTACTATGTCTGACTAAATGACCAAGATTGCTGCCGATGTCCCTGTCTATCTTATGTTTTGTTTGATTTTTTCTTTAAATGGCTTTCATTAGGGACCAAGCCAGTGAAGCTGTCGAGTCCCGATTGTATTTGCTCCATTTCTTCTTCCTATTATTAGGGATCGAGCCAGCAAAGCTGGCCAGCGGACCTGGCGAGTCCCTATAGTATTTGCTCCATTTCTTCTTCTTCTTCTTATTATTATTATTAGGGACCGAGCCAGCGGAGCTGGCGAGTCCCTATTGTATTTGCTCCGTTTCTTATTATTATTATTTTACAAGTCCACCACGTTTTGCTTAATTTGACCCCCTAAACGTGCATAACTTTTTATGAAATTTGGCACGCACGTCGGGTCACGCGAAAAATTCGATATTCTGAAAACAAAATCTGCAAAAACTCTATCGTGCCACCTCGGGACACGACAAACGGCAACAAACCATAAAGGCAACACAAAAGGCCGCAGCTCTTCGCACAGGAATGTCGTAGAGACATGCAACCACCACACACGCGTTTGTCTGCTTGAGCTCTACGAAAACCTGTCCGACCGATTTGAGCTATCTTCAATCTAGGGGGCGCTATAACCCCAAATATGAAAACCCTTAAAACATTATCTCCTCCGAAACCGTACAATATTTCGGCTTCATATTTGCACAGATTATAGTGAATATCCAGCCAAACAAAAGTTATCAAAGAAAAAGGCTAACTTGTCTAGTTTTGTTTAATAGGCTGTCAAAGTTTGTCTTCACCTGAAACCATGTTTCGCGTCAATTTCGCCCCCTAAACGTGGATGTATTTTGCTGAAATTTCGTACACAGGTGTCGTCTCCTGAAAATTTCAATATTCCGAAAAAAAATCTGGAAAAACTTTATAGCGCCACCTGGGGACACAAAAAACTGCATAAATCACAAATGGCCTCAGCTCTTCACACAGGAAAGTCGTAGACACATGCAACCACCACTCACGCGTTCGTCTCCTCCCCCTCTATGAGACCCTGTCCAACTGATTCGAGCTATCTTCAATTTAGGGGCTGTGATCAAGCGGCTCGAGCGGTGGAAGAACAGCAGTACAAAGGCAGGCGGAGGCAGCATTTGAGTGGTCGACTTCTTTTCTTTTTTTTGTTCTTTATTTTCCAAATGTGCAAAAATACAAAGTAATCAAAGTGCAAGTGCAAAAAAGTGCCAATGTCGTAAGGTGCGTTAGAGGTTAGGAGCAGTGGCTTCTCCAGCAGCAGACCACAACAGAACAGCCCCGACTGAGGGGAAAAGCCTCCTCTAATACTGGTCTGCTCAACAGGAATAAACCAATAAAACTGTGCAGGTAGATTGTGTTAACCTTAGCTATTAAACCTAAGTTAAAAACTCTCCAACATAAACCATAACCCAGAATAAAGTAAACAAAAAATAACTAATGCAAACTAACCCAACTAAAACCACCAAACTTAATCCAACAACAAAATATAAAGTTAAAACTATTGCAGCCACCCCTTCCGTATCCCTCCCCTTGGTTCAGCCCGGAACTGTCTTTTGGGCGTCTGGCTCCCCGGGGACTCTTTTGGCCAGACGCACCTGGACACAAGAGGAAACGGTAGGTTAACTGCACAGACCACTCACATACCCACCCCTCCACAACACTCAATACATTCACCGCATGCACACCACACTAATGAGAACAACCAATTTAAAACTATCTCACAATATTGTGCATTCCAATCTCAATTGTTATGTTGCCTCTGCAGACCCGGCCGCCGCCATCACCAGAGATGACGCCACCGGACCGGACCTACGGGCAACCTCAATAAAAATGTTTGATAATAAAATATTTAAAACCGACAATCGCGTACAAATTATTTATTTACCAATTAGCCTTCTCAAAGTGTTGGGTGCATTAAAACGCTAAGTGAATATATAAAGTGTCGTGTGCAAGGTGCAAACATATGTGACGGACGGCCCTGTTCGTCACAGGGGCGCTATAACCCAAAATATGAAAAGCCTTTAAAGATTATCTCCTTTGACACCGTACAATATTCCGGCTTCATATTTGGACAGGTTATAGTGAATATCCAGCCAAACAAAAGTTATCAAAAGAAAAAGGCTAACTTGTCGAGTTTTTCTTTTATAAGCTGTCAAAGTTTGTCTTCACCTGAAACCATGTTTCGCTTCAATTTCAACCCCTAAACGTTCATGTATTTTGCTGAAATTTGGTACGCAGGTGCAGTCCCCTGAAAATTTCAATATTCTGCAAAAAATATCTTGAAAAACTTTGTAGTGCCACCGAGGGACACAAATACTGCAAAAATCACAAATGGCCTCAGCTCTTCGCACAGGAATGTCGTAGAGACATGCAACCACCACTCACGCGTTACTACTCGAGCTCTATGAAAACCTGTCGATGAATTTGAGTTATCTTCAATCTAGGGGGCGCTATAACCTGAAATATGCAAACAATTTAAACAACTGAAAAAGGTATCTTCAAAAACTCCATAGCGCCACTTAAGGACACAAAAACCTTCAAAGACACAAAAGGCCAACACAAAAGGCCTCAGCTCTCCGCACAAGAATGTCGTAGAGACATGCAACCACCACTCACGCGTTCGTCCGCTCGAACTCTACGACAACTTGTCTGATCGATTTGAGCCATCTTCAATCTTGGGGGCGCTATAATCCAAAATATTAAAACATTTTAAAGATTATCTCCTCCGAAACCGTACAATATTCTGGCTTCATATTTGGACAGATCATGGTGAATATCCAGCCAAAGAAATTTATCAGAAGAAAAAGGTTAACTTGTCCAGTTTTTTTTTATAAGCTGTCAAAGTTTGTCTTCACCTGAAACCATGTTTCGCTTAATTTGACCCCATAAACATGCATAACTTTATATGAAATTTGGCACGCACGTTTGCCCGCTCGAGCTCTACGAAAACCTGTTCAACCGATTTGAGCTATCTTCAATCTAGGTGGCGCTATAACCCAAAATATGAAAACCCTTTAAAGATTATCTCCTCCAAAACCGTACAATATTCCAGCAGAGGAACTCCTCTGGCTTTCATCTTTGGTCACGGACGGCACTTGCTTGCTGACAGCGTGGGGGGGCGGGGCGAGGTCCCGCCCAATGCTGCTTGCAGCTTTAATTTTGCTTGTAATTGTTTTACTGTGTTTTTTACATTTTTAAAACATTTCCTTTAATCGTTGCTATTGCTTTTACTGTTTTGTTGCTTTTGTTGTTTGATGGTGAATGCTTGTGTAACTGCTGCACAACAAATTTCCCGGGTCCTTGGGGTCAAATCCAGAATTCAGTGGCAGAATTACAGATCTTTTCTGGACTGGTATCGACATCTGATCCCCGAGGAGAAACTAGAAAGTGTTGGTGGTCTGAATTGACCCTGCTGCCATTAAGACCTAAATCTGGACATTGATGTTGTATGCTTTTCATATTGTACATTTCTCCAGTAATGTAACTTAACAGAAAGTCTGGGGATCAAGAGATCCTGGTGGTACAATCCCATCAGTCCCAGCTCTGCTTTGCTTTTCACGGTGATGGACAGATTTTACTACCCAATATTCTAAAACTACCGTGCAGAAAGCTGAAAACTATGGGCCTGTGAAAATAGTTTTGTTGACATTGTGAGTGTGCTGTTGACACATTTCTAGGTTTCTAATGACAAAGCTGCTAGCATGTCTGCAGATTCTTGATCTTGTTTCAGCCTCATGTTCAACTACATGGAATTGAGACTTTTAGGATCATTTTTTTCATGACTGCTCTTCCATCACTGCCTCTGTTTTTATCTTTGTCTTTTGCTACAGAAATGTAAACACAGCAATGGAATGAGATGTGGGACCTCTGAGGTGGATAAGGATGGTTCGGCAACAACAGCAAAAAGAGATAAATCACTCAGTTGTGAGCAATGTGGCAAGACTTTCATCACAGCAACAAAGCTAAGAATTCACAAACGTATTCACACTGTGGAGAAACCATTCAGGTGTAATCAGTGTGGAAAGGCTTTTACTAAGAAGAGTGATTTAAAAAGACATCAACTCGTTCACAGTGGAGTTAAACCATTCAGCTGTGATCAGTGTGGAAATGCTTTTACTGACAAGAGTAATCTAGCAAAACATCAACTCATTCACAGTGGAGTGAAACCATTCAGCTGTGATCAGTGTGGACAGGGTTTTACTCACAAGAATAATCTAGCAAAACATCAACTCATTCACAGTGGAGTTAAACCATTCACCTGTGATCAGTGTGGAAAGGCTTTTACTCGGAGGAGTCACTTAAAAAGACATCAACTCATTCACAGTGGAGTTAAACCATTCAACTGTGATCAGTGTGGAAAGGCTTTTACTCGCGTGCTCTCTTTGAAATCCCACCAACTCATTCACAGTGGAGTTAAACCATTCAGCTGTGATCAGTGTGGAAAGGCTTTTACTCACAAGAGTACATTAAAAACTCATCAACTCATTCACAGTGGAGTTAAACCATTCAGCTGTGATCAGTGTGGAAAGGCTTTTACTCACGTGCTCTCTTTGAAATCCCACCAACTCATTCACAGTGGAGTTAAACCATTCAGCTGTGATCAGTGTGGAAAGGCTTTTACTCACAAGTGTACATTAAAAACTCATCAACTCATTCACAGTGGAGTTAAACCATTCAGCTGTGATCAGTGTGGAAAGGCTTTTTCTCAGAAGAGTACGTTAAAAAATCATCAACTCATTCACAGTGGAGTTAAACCATTCAACTGCGATCAGTGTGTGAAAACCTTTACTCAACATGAACAGTTGTCGATCCATCAATGCCCCCATTCTGGTAGAAAGCGGTACCACTGTGACTCCTGTGAAAAAACTTTCAGCTCCCAACAGACCTTAAAATATCACCAACGCATCCACACTGGACATGATGTGTACCGATGTGATCACTGTGGCAAACCATTTCTATTGTACTCACAGTTAAAAGCTCATGAAGTGACCCACACTGGGGTTAAACCATACATTTGTGACCAGTGTGGGAAACGCTACAGCTACACTGCATGCCTCAAAGTTCACCAACGTGTCCACACTGGGGAGAGACCATACAGATGTGACAAGTGTAAGAAGACTTTTACAACTTTGGGTTCCCTGAAACGACACCAGCAGATCCACACCAGAAAGAAAGCATTCAATCAGTGTCACAGTGAGGTATGTAAAGACTGGTCTCAGTCACAGTGTACACACAATTATGTATTGAATAATTTTGGATATTGATGCAAAATAGTTTCAAAACTGTTTTGAACAACTGTGGTCAGTTGAATTCTGTTAACACATTATCAGCTATCGTTCAGTCTAATCTGTATTCGTTTTGACACAGAAATCTGGTCCAGGTTAATCTGGGGATGTAGGTAAGATTAGGAATTCTGATGTAATCAGACAATTGAATGTTGAATTCCAACAGGTAAAAGTGTCTTCAGATGTCATTTGGGGTGCTCTCTATCTCAGGCAAGGCATCAGTTCTTCAATGCTGCAGGAAACACTGACGTTCTCTGTGTTTGTGTGTTTGTTTTCCAAGCAGAATGGAACGGATGGACAAAACTCTTAGACTTGCCAGCACTCTGCCAATGGTGAACAGTGCTGCTTTGACCAGTCTGGACCAACGTCCAACCAACAAGGAACCCTACAACGACACCAGCGTATGCACACTGGACACAGACTGAACCCCTGCCAAGAAGATTTGTCCATGCAGGGTTCAGTAAAAGTTCATGAAGTCCTCCACAAACTTAAAGTCCTTGAGATCCGGCTTCACAGAATTCAGGTCTAATTTCTTTGTTTTGTGTCTTCGTTGCTTCGTTGCAAAATCCATTAAGAGGAAAGCTGTCATTAACAGACGTGACTGTAAATTAATTAAACCCTTCAAAGTGGTTACTCAGTTAAATGAATTGTCAGTGGTAGAGGGATAGACGTCTGGATGGAGGCAGTGAGCAGCAGGGCGAATTTCCTCAATTACCACCTTAATGGTTCCTCAGATCCCTCTGGGCTGCAGGAACCTATTAGATGCAGAGCTGGTTTAGTGATTCTCTGATGATTAAGCATAATTAATTGAGGAGATTACTGGCCTTAGGATTCCTGTCTGTCAGTCTGTAAATATAAAAACATGAAGTGTTCTATGAAAAGTCCAATCTTTGAAAGCTGACATGTAGTTCAGAATCATTTCTTTGTAAATTAGCTGCATCCAGTCATTACCATGACACAGGCAGTGATTCTCTGATGATTAATCATAATTTAGGAGATTACTGGCCTTAGGATTCCTATCTATCTATCTATCTATCTATCCATCTATCCATCTATCCATCTATCCATCTATCCATCTCCATCCATCTCCATCCATCCATCCATCCATCGCTACAACATCTGCACCTCTGCTTCTGTGTGAAGTAGTCATTACAGGAGAGAAAGTGTAGAAAATCTGACAGATTTTGTCAAGTGGTCCAGAAAAATCTGACTATCCCTACAACTTCTCTCCTGTAATGATAGTAATAAGTAATACATAGTTGATACTTCACACAGCAGTAGCAGAGGTGCAGATGTTGTAGCTGAGAAAGTTTGGAGGTTGCCACTTCTTGCATTCCAAAAATAGTAGGGGAGTCAGATTTTGTCAAGTGGCCCAGAAAAATCTGACTCCAGATTTTATTTCACATCATACAATCTGCACTTTTAACTCAACCTGCATATTTCTGTTAAAGTCCTAGTTTTGAAATAGTCTCTCTGTTCTTAATCTGCCATACTGTGATCATTTAGCCTCTTATTTCATTATTCTGTTCTTACAGACTGTAATTTACGAGTTTTTTTTTTTTAAACTTGTGATTTGGTGTTTTAGCTGTTGTAGCTAATAATTTCCCAGGTGTGGGATCAATAAAGAATATCAATTCTATTATATTGTTAACTGGCCCTATAAAAATAACAACAATAACAAATTACTTTATACTAAAACTAGAACTATACTTATATTAAAGACTTTATACATAAATACCAGACATATTTTGATGCCATATCTTGCATTCTTAGGGGAGTCTGATTTTAAGTAAGGAGACATGAAGTTTGTGTTTAGTTTTATGATTGTACTAAAATAAATGACTCTTGAAGACCTCAAAGTGATTCTTAGTGCATTATTTCACAAATGTATTGGATGTCCAAAAACTTTTTTCCACTGCTGTATTTAACAACAATCTGATCTGCTGACGTTAGCAAGACAAACAAGTGAAGGTTTCAGGCTTTTATCTAGAATTGTTCTTGAGATAGTCATCTTCAAACAGCCTCAAATTTCAGTGTGACAAAATAAAAACGAGTGAAACTGGGTCTGCAGTCCACTGAAAAACCTCTAAGAAAGTGTCTGACATACTGAACTAATATTTCATAGATAGCATTGTAAATCTCCACAGTTTATGATTTTAAAAAAACAAGTTTTTTTGGGAGATGGTCAATGATTTGAAACGGAGTTTGTCCCCTAGAGGACAAATGGCACAATCCCAGAATGAGGGTATGTATTGAAAAAATATCATCCAAAATCTGTCCAGAGTAGTGACTATAATTTGAATTTTAATACACTTAACCAAGTGCTATAGGTGGAAAAAAAACATGTTTACACAGCATGATGTTGCTTTGTGATGTTGCAACTGACATGCTGATTTCAAAATGGAAGCATTTTAATTTCTAATGCTCTCATAGAAGATGACTGGTCAATAAAATTTACTCCTGTGACTCTGATGTCATGCAGAGTCTTTATGCTATGATGTGGAAAGGGTGAAAGAAGACAGACTGGACATTTCTGAGTGAAACTGAACATGGCATGTACTGATTCATAAAAACAAGTGTAGTATTATCTTTAATCAAGCCTTACATAGTATTTACTAGCTGAAGTACTTCGGTTTTGAACACAAGAATTACTTGTCAAGACGACGTTGACTGGAGCTCTGCTACAGAAAGGCAGTTCATTTTCTGCTGGGGTTCATAACATACAAGATTTCTCAAATCTACAGAGATGTTTTTGATTTGAAATGAGGGTTACCTTAAATTAATAATATATATTTTTGATACTTTCCCTAAAAAACTCTAAAAAAGCTTCAGGTGTAGCTGCTGGAAAAGAGCCTGCAGTCACATGGTGGGACATGTGAACATAGTTCAAGGAAGCAAGGCTGGGAGCAAGAGCCCAAACAGAGGAGGTAAAAGAAAAGGTCAAACTACAGGTATGTAGAACATGTTTTAATGTCAATCCAATTATGTCTGACTATTTGCTGAGTCAGTGAAAGTTATTATAGAGCAATGTTTGTATTATTTCAATACTCAGATATTGTTGCAGTGTCATTTGTCGTTTGTTTCCATTTGGATGTATTGTACAGTTAGATTCTATTGAGTTTCCATACCACATTACATTGCTGTTAAGGTGTCTGAATAATTCAGTGAGGGTTTGGTCATGTACTACTATAAGGCCGTGCATAAAAAGAAAATCAAGCCTGTTACAGTGTTGCTCTAGTCCCCTCTGTTAAATGGCATCAAAACAATGGTCAACGTGAACAAATCATGAGTGTTGACATTGACTCACAACAGTACCTCTCAACTGTTCTAATTTTGATCTATTTAGGAGAACAATGTGATGAGTGCACCGAGAGATCCAATACAGGGAGCTTTCCTTTTTCAAAGATCATTAGAAGGACAGAAGACAAAGTAAGTTTCAGCAAACAGCTTTTTATTTTCTAATGAGCCAATCTATAGTATTTAAAGTGCAGAGTTATTTGTGTTAGATTTGAACAAAGATCTTCCAACAGTGTAAGGACTTAGTCTTTCTACTTTCATTTGCAATTGTTCTAGAAACCTATCATCTGGGTCAGGTGGTCCCTCTGCAGCACAAGGAGTACTATCCCACATTGGATCTGATGTTAATATTTCCCTTAGACATGGTAAATTGACTGACTGGCTGATATTGTAGAGTTAGTAAATATAGGCAGTTAACAAAAGGAAATGAATGCTACTTTGTGGAGGTACCAGAATTTGGCCATTTAACAAAAAAATTTAATGCTAATATTCTTTTATTTCACCAGACTGTTATTGTACACTTCAATGAATGATGCTGTTGTACATGTATAGTAATTTTATTCATCTTCATGCATACAGTGTTTGTGTCCAGTATGTGTGATAATATTTTAAAAATATATATATTTACAAGGCCAACAACAAGTAAAATGTGGTAACTGCAAGCTGTTTCTTCTGAGATCCGTTTATGATGTGCTGTATTGTTTTATGATGACCAATTTTAAGAACTTATTTATTGTGGCAGGGCACTACATAATTACACAATTACATGTAAGTATGAATAGTATATTGCTTTATTTTTTAATAGTATCTTATTTTCATCTCATTTAAAACAGCAGAATTAAATGGAAGAATTCTGGGAGCCCCTGTCTTGCCTTCAGAGTTCAGCAACTGAGGTACATACATACACACGTGGACAAAATTGTTGGTACCCCTCAGTTAAAGAAGGAAAAACCCACAATTCTCACTGAAATCACTTGAAACTCACAAAAGTAACAATAAATAAAAATTTATTGAAAATTAAATAATCAAAATCAGCCATCACTTTTGAATTGTTGATTAACATAATTATTTAAAAAAACAAACTAATGAAACAGGCCTGGACAAAAATGATGGTACCTCTATAAAAGATTGAAAACTATTTGACCAGAGTGACATGATTAACTCAGGTGTGTCATTTAATTGACATCACAGGTGTTTCCAAACTCATAATCAGTCAGTCTGCCTATTTAAAGGGAGACAAGTAGTCACCCTGCTGTTTGGTGAAAAGGTGTGTACCACACTGAACATGGACAACAGAAAGCGAAGGAGAGAATTGTCCCAGGACATCCGAAAAAAAATTATAGACAAACATCTTAAAGGTAAAGGCTATAAGACCATCTCTAAACAGCTTGAAGTTCCTGTGACAACAGTGGCTCATATTATTCAGAAGTTCAAGACCCACGGGACAGTAGCCAACCTCCCTGGACGTGGCCGCAAGAGGAAAATTGATGATAAATTGAAGAGACGGATCGTTGGAATTGTATCCAAAGAGCCCAGAGCAACCTCCAAAGAAATTAAAGGTGAACTCCAAGGCCAAGGTACATCAGTGTCAGATCGCACCATTCGTCGTTGTTTGAGCCAAAGTGGACTTCATGGGAGACGACCAAGGAGGACACCACTGCTGAAAAAAGTCATAAAAAAGCCAGACTGGAATTTGCAAAAATGCATGTTGACAAGCCACAAAGCTTCTGGGAGAATGTCCTTTGGACAGATGAGACCAAACTGGAGCTTTTTGGTAAGGCACATCAACTCTATGTTCATAGACTCAAAAACCAAGCATACGAAGAAAAGAACACTGTCCCTACGGTGAAACATGGAGGAGGCTCAGTAATGTTTTGGGGCTGCTTTGCTGCATCTGGCACAGGGTGTCTTGAAAGTGTGCAAGGTACGATGAAATCTGAAGACTATCAAGGCATTCTGGAGAGAAATGTGCTGCCTAGTGTCAGAAAGCTTGGTCTCAGTCGCAGGTCATGGGTCTTCCAACAGGACAACGATCCAAAACACACAGCCAAAAACACCCAAGAATGGCTGAGAGAAAAGCGTTGGACTATTCTAAAGTGGCCTTCTATGAGCCCAGATCTGAATCCCATTGAACACATGTGGAAGGAGCTGAAACATGCCATTTGGAGAAGACACCCATCAAACCTGAGACAACTGGAGCTGTTTGCTCATGAGGAGTGGGCCAAAATACCTGTTGACAGCTGCAGAACGCTCATTGACAAATACAGAAATGGTTTAATTGCAGTGATTGCCTCAAAAGGTTGTGCAACAAAATATTAAATTATGGGTACCATCATTTTTGTCCAGCCCTATTTCATTAGTTTGTTTTTTTAAATAATTATGTTAATCAACAATTCAAAAGTGATGGCTGATTTTGATTATTTAATTTTCAATAAATTTTTATTTATTGTTACTTTTGTGAGTTTCAAGTGATTTCAGTGAGAATTGTGGGTTTTTCCTTCTTTAACTGAGGGGTACCAACAATTTTGTCCACGTGTGTATAGCCTTGTAGATGATTTTATTCAATAATAAGCCCCCCAGCAATAATAAATGTCAGCATTGTGTCATGTTACAGGATTCTGTGACAGAGGATTAGTTCTAGGAAAAACCTAGTCACTCTACAGTTTGTGCTGACAATATTTAATGGCTAATATCTAGAAATGTGGCTCACATTTTCGTGGCACCAAAAATCTAACTTTGTTCCTCTGAGGGCTGCTATGAAGCAAGTTCAGTATAAGCAGGCTTACTTTGTGTACACCGGCTCCACAAAAACTAAAGCCTCAGTCAGAGTTAATGGTGGTTGTCAGGTTTCTTTGTTAACTCAGACTTTCTACTTCAGATCCTGTGAGTCACAAAAAGGGGGGGTGTTAACACCAAATGGACGTCTCATGGACCAGCTGCTTCAGTCAACTGGTTGTTATAGTTGATAGCTACAAGGAATATGAAAAATGATGATGGTGGAAAGCAGCTACTGCAAATGATGCAAGACAGGAATGCTGGTAGAAAGCTGTTAAACGTGCGTGAAGAATTTATTTTACCCATCAATGTAGACGCCTTTTTGAACTGGCTGCTGCACATTACAGCTGTTAAACTTTAAACTTCATGTATTGAGACGTTATATTGAAGAAGTGCACTTTGGTCAGGGGTGGTCTGATAATGCAGGAAGTCACTGTAGTTCAGTCGCTTTGAGTTCTTTTGTTCACACATAAAATGAATAGACAGATCTTGAACGTTTTCACCCAAACTGTCAAGTAATCAAGATCTGTCTGTTCATTTTATGTCTGAATAAAAGAGCTTTAAACTACTATAATAACAAGAAGACATGATGAACATTTCTGAGCGATCACTTTAGTTATCGGTCAAATCAAGGTGAAATTAATGTCATTGATTCAATATTCTTGGTAATATATACCAATAGATTTTTGGCACCAAATCAGGACCAAACATAAAAAAATATATTTATGTGATTTCTGCATCACCAACTAAATACACATTGGGTTTCTATGACAACACAATGCAAACAGTATGAGAAACTGTATCTTCACGGTTTTGTTCAGTGGCTTTAGTGACATAAAGCTCATCAGGTTTGCACGTACAACATCAGATAAAGATCCTCAGCTGAGAATCTGTTTTGCTTGTGGAGAATCGTCAGAAAATGCTTCGGTTAATAGGAGACGCTTCTTCCAGCCAATTTAAATGTGTGTGTGTGTATCCAACACTTGACTGTACACAAGATGAAAGATCATTTTTATTTATTGCATTAATGCAGTTACTATAATATTTACCTCGGCATTCCTTATTATTGTTGGAAATTCTACAATACAGATTTGCCTATTGTCAAACATTCTGTTGCTGCCAGCACATAAAAGGACTGAAAACATGGATACAAACCATGATAATATTTAATGCTTTAATATACAGGAAAGTCTTGATGGATCACACTGCCCTGGAGGAGGAGGAGGAGGAGGAAAAGGAGGACCTCGTTCACAATCACGACCACGCCTGAAACCTGCTGTTCATGAATTTTGTTATTTTGCAATAAAGCACACTGTTCAAAATCCTGTTTTTATTTTCTTTGTTACTGATTTTGTGTTGAAAGAAAGTATTGCTGCTGATGAAGTATAAAGTCTAACATTTACCAAATAATTCCTTCAGAATGATGAAGGTTTCTGTACCAGAAGACTGTTTATGGGATGTTTTGGAGGATATATTCAATGTATTGACAAGGAGAATTCACTACACATCTTCAGAAACATCTGCAAACTGCATCTAAAACATATTACAAAAAGCGTTTTGAAAAGGTTGAATAAATGTGGCACAGTGAACCTTTCTGCCCTGGTTTTCAAGAAGGAACATGTAATTTCAATGCAGACACACTAGGTGTCGCTGTTCTGTCTGGTCGCTGCAGCACAGCTTTAATATTTAGCCACGCTCTGATTGGTTACAGAACGACGAAAGCGGAGTGAAGCGCGCACTTCTGGTCCTAAATGAAAGCGTTCCGGTAAGCAACATACAAAGTAAATCAGAAATCCAAACCGCTGCCGTGTAGCTGGAATGAATTTAACAAAAACAGCCTTTAAGTCACCAAAATGGAACAAAAACAACAAAAAGAGATGAAAAATGACATTTTATACACTAACAACCCTAAGGATGCAAACTGATCAAAATAAGGCACAAAATGAGCAAATGTTAGCTTGTCAGTGTTGTGAAAACTTCAGTCTAACATGTCAGTGTGTAGTTTGATATCTGGAGCTGAGTTGCAGCTCGTTGTCTGGACTTCTGTCTTACCTGAATGTTTCCTATCTGGCTGAGGAGGCTTCATTTTTCTGTCACAGTCTTTGCTCACAATGTCTTCACAAGTTTCACACTTGAAATCTTCACCACAACTCTCCAATATCTCCAAGCTTTGTGTGTTAAACTGACTTTCTCAAGTGTTTCCATGTTTTTCTTCAGAATATGGAATGTGGTAACAGTTGTTAGTTCTTCTCTCTGACATCACAATGGACTTTTAAAAAATGCATTTACTGTCTTAGTACTTGTTCTCTGTGCAATGACAGTAAAGTTGGATCTAATCTAATCTATAAAATGACCAAAATGAGACAAAAATGGACAAAATGTTTCAGTGGTGAGAAAAAGACCCAAACAGAGTCTACTGAACGGTCCAACAGTGTTATGGGACAGTTCAAATGGGACACAAAATGACCAAAATGGAACATAAAACATCCAACAAGACAGAAAAACACCACAATGAGCCATAAAATTAGAAAAGGGACATCAAATGTGAAACAAAAAGATAAAAGTGTCCAAAATGGGACTAAAATTAAGCAAAAATGACGAAAATGAGACACAAAATGTAGAAAATGAAAAAACAACCTTAAAGTGATGCAAAATGACTAAAATGAGCAATTCAGAGCAAAAATGAGATGAAAACTGAAACAGAAATGGCCACTGAGTCACAGAATGATGAAATAGACGTGAACTGACCAAAAGAACTGACAAGATGAATCATTTTAAACAGAAATAAACTTAAAAACACACAAAATGACCAAAATGAACCACAAAATGGTCAAAATTAAGGCACAAAATGAACAAAATGGAAGAAAAAAATAACATGAAAAGATGCAAAATGTCTAAAAACAGACTAAAACAAAACACATAATGACACAAATGAGACACAAAATGATCCAGAAATCTTCTCTTACAGTCATGAAACTGTCCACATTTATTCTATTCAACATTCTGAGGGTTTTTACAGAGAGCTTTGTTCATAGATCATTTACAGTCTGATTTATGACACTTTTTTTCCTAAAAACAGACAGAAATGTACAAAATGATCCAAATGAGATGTTCATTTTGTGTCTCATTTTAGTCATTTTTGTTGCTAATTCTGCTCATGCATTTCTTTAAATAACTAATAATACTGTGGACTCATTATTTAAACTTGAGGTAAATTCTTAGCATACTCAACTGGAAAATACTTTTACTGATTTGCTGTTGTTTGAACCTTAGTGCTGTCTTCGGGTCAAAATGAACCAGGCCACCATGTTTAATAGCATAGAACGGCCCCTAAATGACCTTTTTCAACTTGAAATTTGATCACTTTTCCTCAAGTGACCCCAACATTAGAAAAAGTGAAACATTGTTTTTGTTTATATTTTCATCAAAGCTGTACACCACCAGGGTACAAAGACTGTCTTCAGGTCATTTTTTTTACCCAGCAGTTAAAAATCAGTCACATAGGAACAAAACACACATCACACATCACTCACACACACACACACACAGAGAGAGAGAGAGAGAAACTGAGAGTGTGCTACTGATTGATCTCACAAAAATTAAACTTTCTTGTGCAGGTGCCACATCAACCATCCACAACAAATCTCAAGTTTTACCAATTTCAAACAAATGACACATTTCTTGAAAGCATCGTTGACTAACGGGGAATGTGTTCAGAGGTTTAGAAAGGTGCTGCAGATGACAACACCACCAGTTCTCTCTTTGCTGAAGCCACGAGGGCAGTTTTCAGGTTTCAGTTCCCAGCAGGTCAGAGATCAGATTTTTTTTTCAGTAATCCAGGAGTAACAAGAAGGACTGTAAAACAAATACTGTGTGCTGCACGTGTGACAAATACAGTTGCAGTCTGTCCTCCATGTGTTAATTAGAGCTTAATATGTTGGAATATTTTGCTTGAATCTGTTATTTTTTCTGTTCTTATGATTGATGTAGGTTATGCATCTTTCAGGTGGGAGCAATGACCCAAAAAATGAGAGAGTACTAGTATCTGGTAGTTGAGTTTTGTAGTTTTATATTCCATTGTACAGTATACAGTACACTGTTGTTTCCCTTCAAAAATTCATTTCAAGTTCATTTCTGCACATTTCTGGTACTTTATTAGGCTATAGAAGTATTATCTCTTGCAAAACAAGAAATGTTTACACCTATGCAGTACCTTTAGCAGCAATAATAGTGATAATAAACCTCTACTTAAAGAAAGAAAACGGTTACAGCATGAACAATGGTATAAAAACGAATGGTGTTCACTGATTAAATACAGTCTTTCTACCCTCTGAGGAAGCAAAAACAGGCATTCACAAAGTGTGTGATGCATGACAGGTTGTTTCTTCATGTAAAATAGATTTTTGGTTAAAAATTCCATTAAGCTGCTCTATTTTAGAGGCTCAGTGGAGGCAGGTCATTTCTGACCCCGAGGACAGGAGGAGTGTTCAGGACGTTCAGACAATACAAGGGTTCAATGTGCTGTATGACGACACAATGAGATCCTACTAACAAATCACACAGATGACCTATGTGGTGACAATAGAAGAAATAAATAGCATAAGACCTTTATGTAACCAGCAGAAACTGCAGCACAGCTTCACCTGTTTTTAACATTTCTGGTTTTGACATTTGCAGGAGTGTATCAGCTACTACTAGTAAAACCACGTGTCTGTTGCTTGAAAACATAATAATGTTGGTTATGTCTTTGACATCTGACTCAGAGTTATTCTTGCTGGGGATCTTCAATGTTACATTAATTATGAAACAACTTGTAAATGTTCATCTGTTTAAATACATTCAAAACATTTCATGAAGCAGTCATGGAGCTGTAGACGTTTTATTACAACTTTATTTCATGTCCAGATCTCCTCTGCTGCAGTGACACACTCTGTTGTGTTCTACTGTCACAATGTCTCTGTATCTCGTTGCCTCCTTTTACTAGAAAGACAGCAAAGCTCAAGCTGAGTGGATTCCAGCAGTATGTTCACACCTGAACAGCCATGTTCTCTCAGCAGGATGTGAAAATGTTCCAAACAGCTTCACATTATCTCCAATCAGTGCTCTGCTGATGAAGGATGTCATGATAGCAGAAATGTAGCAGTCTGTACCAATACCATATCCATCCAGACATTCAGTTTGGTTCTTCTGCCTGCTGCTCCACCACCACAGTCCAGACTCCATCTGGTCTAATCATCAAGGATTGCTTACATACTTCCTCACAGTTGTTGTTGAAGCACAGACTAAAGCTGCTTTAAATCTAAAACATCTACTTTTAACCTGTACCAATTCTTACATGTTGTTTCAAGCTTAGTTCTTCTTTATTTTTCACAGATGTTTCAGGATCATGACTTCTCAGCTGTGTGGATTCTCATGTGGGCTTTTAATTGATAACTATGTTTAAAGCTTTTTCCACAGGTTCCACAAGAATATGGCTTCTCACCTGTGTGACGTCTTAAGTGGACAGTCAAATAGGTCTGATGACTGAAGCTTTTTCCACAGGTTCCACAAGAATATGGCTTTCCCATTTTGTGAACTGCCATGTGCTTATAATGTCCTGATGAACTAGAAAATCTTTTTCCACAAATGTTACAAACATATGGTTTCTCACCTGTGTGACGTCTCATGTGTTCAGTCAAAGAGGTCCGTTGACTGAAGCTTTTTCCACAGGTTCCACAAACATATGGCTTCTCACCTGTGTGACATCTCAAGTGTTCAGTCAAATAGGACTGTTGGCTGAAACTTTTTCCACAGGTTTCACAAGAATACGGCTTCTCACCTGTGTGGGTTCTGTGATGTCTAATTAAATTTGATTTACGCCTAAAAGCTTTTCCACAGACCTCGCAAGTTGCAGATTTTGTTGCCTTGTCATTATCACACTGTCTCGCTGATGTTGGAGCATTGTCTACATCATTACTGTGACTGTTGTTACTCTGATGTCTTGGTTTCTGCTCGATACATCTAGTTGATCCTGAGTCTACATCCTTGCATCCTTCCTGATCTGGGCTCTCAGCTACACAAGAGATGTGAAACAGGAGCTGATCACTGTTTGGTTTTGGTTCACTGTGGTCACTTTCCTCATCAGCAGGAGTCACCTCAAAGGTATCAGTCTCCTGTTTCAATCCAATTAACTCTTCCTCCTGACTGGAGCAGAGTTCATCCTGTTCCACTTTAATTTGTGGTAACCCTGGGTTTGATTGGGCCAGACTGGTGCACAATTCTTCCTGTTCCATTTTAATTTGAGAAATCTCTGGGTTTGATTGGTCCTGACTGGTGCAGAGTTCCTCCTGCTGATCTTTAATCCGTGGAGGCTCTGGGTCCTCATGGTCCACCATGGAGTTTCTCTCCTGGTCATGGGGCTGATGGTCAACGACAGTCTTCTCATTCTCACAGACATAAGACTGTGGGAGCTCTGGAGGAACAAAGAGACAAAAGATAATGGTTACTACTGTGATGATGAGAGAACACACATCTGTCACCTTGTCCAGGACTGGCTGTCTCCAACAAATTCAGCTCAACAGTTGAATGTTTGATGCAAAAAGAATATGATGCTTTATAATAGAAGTCTTTGAGCCATGAAACAGCAGCAGGAATGATACAAGCATCTCCAAATGACTGAACATTTCTGTGAACACGTTGTTCCAGTGGATACAGGATCACAAAGTTCTAATGGTAAACACCACTGGGTACTTTTCTACACACCACACAGACAGGTTTGATGGGGATCCATTAAAATCTGTCTGAATAAAGCTGCTGTCCTCTTCAGCCTTCAAACCTGTCAGGACATTTGGATTTTAATGTTATTCTTATTTTACTGCTGGTTACTGTACTGTTGATTTGACTCATCAGTGAAACCCAACATGTTAATAGTGGAATGCAGTTGAACACATTACTTCTATACTCTCTAACTCTGTACGTGCGCTTTCTTTAGATCATGAATGATCTCTATACATGGAATTATGTCTCTGGACTGAAATGATGGAATGACTCTGTCAGAGTTTTATTATTAAACTGTTTGATAACACATTGCAGTTGCTGTCAGTGTGGAGTAGTTCAGATAAACACTTCCAGCACCTCTGAACAGGAAACTTTGGTTCTTGCTTCCAGGCTCAATCAACACAACGATCACATTTTTAAAACTCCACACAGCATCAATAACAGACACCATTAGGGCTGCACGATATATCAAAAAAAATATCGTTTTTGCAATAATGGTAAGTGCGATATCCATATCGCAAAGTTGCACAATAATTTTATGATTATTTAGATGTATAAATCATGCTTTTTGCATGCATCGACGTTTTCTTGTGACCAATTGAGCGTGACCTTAAACCCCTCTCCCCTCATCCCAAATAGCACTTTTGCTGCCAGCGCCACAACACAACATGGCAGGACACGGGAAGACGACTGTAACGAACAACTTGTGCCTAAAAAACAGCGCACCTCAGAAACTTGGGAGTACTACGGCTTTAGGAGACAGGACGAGTCATAGACGCAAGTACTTTGCAAGTCATGCCGAAAAATTGTGGCTACGTCGCGAGGAAACACTACAAATCTGCACAGCCACCTCAAACACAACCACAAGGAACTGTATGCTGTTTTCTTACAATCTAAAACACCACGAGCTACTCCCATGAAGGCAGACAAAATAAAGGCAAGCACACAGACAACAATTGGTGAAAGTTTTTCTTCTGTTACACCATATGAAAAAACTTCCAACCGCCACCACGGCCATTACACGTTATACCGTGAAATGCACACTCTCCATTAATGTCATGTGTAAAGAAGGTTTTTTGGATATGCTGAAAGAATTCGACCGCAGATACCAAGTGCCATCACTGAACTATTTCCCAAGTCGCCATTCCACAGATGTACGAGGCATGCTTGGGGTCTGTAAAAGCGGAGCTTAATAATGTGGATTTCTTTGCAAGCACCACAGATTTATGGTCCAGTCGTACTACTGAGCCCTACATCAGTTTTACTGTTCACTTTCTCACAAATGACTTTGATCTGAAAACACGCTGCTTAGAAGTCTCCTACTTTCCGGACTCCCACACCGGTGAAAATATAGCGGCTGCCCTGTGGGATGTGTTGACGAACTGGGGGTTGCAAGAAGAGGAACAAGTGGTTATCACATCGGACAACAGCACTAATATCCAATAGCGCAATATATATCGATATTGCAGTTCTGGACACCCATATCGCACATATTTCCAATATCATGCAGCCCTAGACACCATATTATGAGCCCATCCTCTCTTCCTCACAATGTGTCTCAGTTCACCGTTAACTGTTCACCTGAACACTTCATGATGTTCTACATGTGTAGCAGAGTTAATGATTCCACTTGCCATCTCATATTACATATTTGGTTCCCACGGTGACCACCGGATATGGCATGGACGCACAACGTCCGGGCCCCTGCAGACTTGGGGTGTGTTCCATAGGTATGAAGAGTAGATACGACACGCCCCTCTGAGCGCCATGCCTACGGAGACACTAAGCTAGTGGGGGCAAAGTTTCAGTGTTTTCCATTGATGTCAGTGGCACGAAAACTAAAACAAGAAGAATGCCGGCTCATTGTGCTGCATACAGTTGCACACTACATCGGACGATCAAGACAAGGAAACTTGGAATAACTTTCCACAGGTAAGAATAGTTTTTGGCTCTTTTTTCATTATTAAATCTTGTTGAGAGCTTCCAGTTTGTGAGAGCTAGCTAGTTAACCACTAGCAAAACACTAACACGGGCTAACAGCTGGACAAACAAATACCAGATGATTAATAGTAGATGTAGTATAGCTGTACAAGCAGTAGTCGTAATACTAAAAGTACAAGCAGTAGTAGCAGTATAAGTAGCTGTTAGAGTAGTAGAAGTAGTATCAGCATGTCTACTAGTATTACAAGTTGTAGTAGCAGTGACAGTATCAGCAGCAGTAGTTGTGTATTACCACTACTACTAGTAGTAATAATAATCATAATACATCAAATTTATATAGCGCTTTTTGGGACACTCAAAGACACTTTACAAGACAGACAGATAAGCAGACAGATAGTAGTCACATTACTATTAATACCACCAATACTACCAACAGTAGTTATAAAGCCTAACTCATATAGATCTAGATTAGCATCTATCTTATTCCTCCAAACCCATTTTATGATTGGGCAATTCTTTAGGACTGCTCTCAGATAACTGAAATGATACTAAACAAGGCTATATTTATCAAATTAAATAACTTTGGTCTCCAGTATATTGGCTAATTGAGTTCTTTGCACTTAATTTATTAGCATGATTTCTTTTCAAATATGTGTTGTGTACATATTTTACTTCACTGTCTACTTGTTTTCTTTACTCCATGTAGGTTTCCCAAAGACTATGGGTTGAGGAAGAAGTGGGAAGCAGCTCTGAGGAGAGAGAGCTTTGCTGCAACTATATTCACCTTATTCAGCTCCGCCCATTTTCCAACGGGCGGGACTTCCTGTTTTGAGTAGCACTTCCGGTAACTCGGTCAGGTCGGTGTTTACAACTGAGAAAGTGATGTGGGAAGAAACGAAAACCTCTTTAAAAAACAGAAATGGATCAAGTCTGCCTCATCCGCGACTTATTACAGAGTGGGAGGATGACATGAAAAAGTGGCCACAAGTCATGTATGGCGATATTTTTAACTATTTCGTGTTGTCTCTTGGCGTTGATCGCTCGGCTATGAGGAATTATAAGAGCACTGAAGCCTATCAATATTTGCACAGTGGTAAAGTCGGCGCTGTTCTGTTACATCAAGAACGGGAATATACGTTTCTTAAAGGTAATGTCAGCTCAAGTCAGTCTAGTACCTCCTCACACATGGCGTGGGTGTTGGTGACAGCTGATGGAGTGGTGGAGACCACGGGATGCTCCTGTATCGCTGGGTTGGGACGGTCCTGCAGTCACGCTGCTGTGATATTATGGAAGTTATGTTGATTGGAATAAAACTTAATTTGATTCATGTATATACGATGTGGTTGTGCAAACGGAGGTTGTTATTGTCATTTCTGAAACAGCTCCTGCGGTTTACTGTGTTATTAGCCCTGTCACAAGCTAATGCTAATTCCCTGGAGCAACAAAAAACTGATTCTGACCAAACCGCAGTCATAACAACGTTTCAAAATAGCAGAAAGTATCTTTTTACCTCACTGATGGCATAGCTAGGTCTTTAGTGGAAACTGAACTTTGGTAGAATCGCTTTAGCTGCGCTGACAGTGACCGATGCAAGCTGTGTGTTTACATAGCCATGAGCTGGTCCGCAGCATTCAGATCTAACCTTTCCGTGCTCTAAACAATTCTGAGAGCGAGAAAGCTTCATCTTTCCCCAGTTGTTGTGGCACCCATGGACAGCGCAATTGATGCCAAACATGTTAAAATCGCTTAAAAGAACAGTTAAAAGTAGCTACAGTAGCGAGAGGACTCGATGTTGCTGTAGTGCAAAGACGGTCAACCGGAAGTCGCTTTCAAAAATGGCGCCGCCCTGCCTCACTTCCTGAATAGGTGAATAGCAGCAATTAAATGTTTTGATCTCAAAACATTTTCTACATATCTAAGTATTTACATTTATATATGTAATGGCTGAATTGAAAAGATTCCCTGGCCTTTGGACCTAAATAATAAGATAACGAAAATTGCAGACTACATTTGTAGGAAGCCTTTTTAGGTGTTTTTTTATTCAGATCAAATATTCTCTATCAATAACACATTTTTTTGACGTTGACAATAAACTAAACAACACGAAAATCGGTTGAAAAATGAGCAGATTCTGATTTATTTTCAATGTGCATGCATTGCTTTGAATGGGAACTTTGCCCCCTCCAAGATGGCTGCCACGTAGGCACGTCGATTAGCCGGCTGCTGCAGCGCTGGCGTATCTACTCTTCATATCTATGGTGTGTTCCCCCACATTGCGGTCTCAGTCTGCTGTGTCCGGTTGCCGTGGTAAGATGACCAGTTTAAGCTCCGCTAGCAAAATGCTAATTAAGTTTAACCTCCATGCTGAATATATTGAGAGGTTACCACGTGTACGACTGTGAGAGTAATATCAGTGTGTTTTACTAGGGTGACCATACGTCCTCTTTAGCCCGGACATGTCCTCTTTTGAGAGGCTGTCCGGCCGGCGTTTATAAAGTCCTTCAAATGTCCGGGTTTATGATCCCCTAAATTCCACATAACGCGAAACCGCCGCGCAGCGCTGCGCTCTTGAATCGTACTGCGCAGCACTTGAAACCCATTCTCTTCTATCAGACAATTTCCACTGCACACGCTGCGGAGCGCCAGAGCCGCGTCTCTGAAGCGCCACGGCGCTGGAGATTCGCTTCCTCGCAGGCTGACAGGCAAGGTAGGCACACTGCGAGAGAGCACTCGAACCGAAAGAAAATGCCGAAACACAAATGTCATTTCACTGATGAAATGCGAAAAAGTACCCCTGTTTTCGTCCGGGTCGTGTCAAATGGGACGCAGAATGTACAGTCTGCAAAGCTGGGACTTATAGCTAATAAGAAAAGGATAAAGAAGGAAAAAAAGGACTGTTGACTTGAGGCATTATTTCTATATTTTTTTCATTTGCCATTAGACACATTATTTTGAAGAATGGGCTAACTGAACATTGAAAAATAGGCTACCTCTCTTTTTTCTTTTTGTTTAATATTTTGAGGCATTATTTCTATTTTTACATAATTGATAATTGGGAGGTTATTTTGAAGAATGGTACTCGACCTCACTTTTCCGGTGTAAGTGTCAGACTTAAGAGAGATGATTATTTCTTATTTTGTTAAATACCTGAAAATTTTTCGCACGGGAGCTGGAAGTGTGTCCTCTTTTCAGAGAAACAGAATATGGTCACCCAAGTTTTACCAGCTCCTGCAAATAAACGGCGGATTTGATGCCAACAGGGAGGATGCTCCTACACAATGCAAGAGAGAGTACACAACCACGACACATGCTATAACTGGAATTCTTCACCATCAAAACACATACACAGCTATGGGTTGTAAGGGGATGTGTGGTTTCCAGATGACATCCAGCAGTCTGCGCTGACGATCGATCTCCTCCTGGTACTGGACGATGGTTTTTTCAAACTCTGAGAATATTTCTCCCGCAGCAGCAGCTAGTCTGTCGCTGATCAACTCTCTCAGATACTCAACTGAACACATCGTTACTTTAACGCTCTGATATTTCTCATTCATACTATAATACAGCCGTTTTATAGCTCAGTCCACACAGCAGTGAAGCAAACTCTGCACATGCTTCTTTGTTTACATCCGCCGGGTGTCACACTGTGAAGTTCCGGCAGAAACACTGACTTACTTTCTTCTTCCTCATTGAATTAGGCAGACTAGACGCATCACTGGCGTATTGCTGCCACCTACTGGATGTTACTCATAGTCCTGAGAGAATCCTCGATATTTTCTGATGCAGTCCTGTGGTCATGAGAAAGTTCAGAAGTTTCTTCATATTTGTCCACTCCTCCATGTTAAGTAGAAAGCAAAGATTAAAAACAGTTCTTCCGGCTGCTCCTCGTCTCTAATGTTTCTTCTGTTGGCATGAGTAGAGCTTACACTTAAGAAGAACATTTCTCACAGTTTCGAGTTCACCTCACTCACAGTTCCTATCTCTGTGCTTCCCAATCAAAGCCAGTCCACTTTTCAGACTGCAGTGTCTGAGTCTTAGCCAGGTTAGAACAATTGAGTCTCTTCTTGCACCACTGAAGTGCCTTCTTACTTTTCCCATTTTACCTAGAAGAGCAAAATCAGTCCCCCTCTTCTTTTGTTTCTTAAAAAGTCAAAGCATTTCTTCCTCAGACTGACTTTAAAAGCACATGTTTGGAGAGATTGATAGAGCTGGAATGAAAATGTCTTTGGGGAAATCAACGGCTCCAGATGGACTTACAACCAACTTTGATCCGTTTTTCTGGGCTGATATTAGAGAATGACTGTTTGAAGCATTCAAAGAAGCTTTCAATCAGGGAGTCACACTCATTTTAGTTCAGGTTCCACATTTAGCCCAGTTTGATCTCAAGTGGGCCGGACCGCTTTTTACTACAGGATCAAAACCATAAAAGTCAGATTAAAAAAGACAAAAAATGAGACAAAAACCAGACAAAATATTGTGAAAATGAGACAGAAAACGTTAAAAATAGAGACAAACGACACGAAATAAAAAAAGGGCAAAAAAAATAAGACAAACAAGTTACAAATCAGCAAAGAATGGATAAACGACAAAAATGAGACAAAAATACACAAAACAGCACGCAAAACAACGAATAAAGCAAAACACAAAATGACAGAAATAAGTCAAAAACACAAGCGAGAAAAAAAGGAAACAGCACGACAAAACGAGAAACAAAGCATGAGATGAATGACAAGTCAGACAAAGAAAGACAAAAAACAACAAAAACCAGACAAAATATTGTGAAAATGAGACAGAAAAGGACAAAAGAACAATCTAGTGTTTGACTTTGTGATCATGGTCTAGAAATGATTTTAAATGGATACTTTGACTCATTTACAATCTGCAGTTCATGTCTTCTCTGGAATTTGGACACTTTGATGATGATTGATGGATTGTGCTCATTTGGTAGAGGATGCTGCTTTTACACTCTTTCTACATTCATTGAAAGCTTCTGACGAGCTTCAACACCACTTTATTTGACATTCACTGCATTATTTTGGATTGAAAATTCATTCATATGCTCTCAATGTTGTCCAGCAGAATTCCTTCAATGTGGAACTACTAGAAGATGAGATGTTAACAGGAGCAAAGACCAAGGAGACCCATCAGTCCTCTGCTGTTTATTATTAGCTCTGGATATCAACCCTCCTGTTGGCTTCATTTACGGCACCAAAAAACAGGAAAAAATCCAGAAATTCAGAAAAAAAATTCACCAAATTTATGAAAACGTGCAAAAACCTTCAGGAAGAAAATTCCAATCATTCCTTAAAAGTTTTATTTCAAAAATCTAAACAAAATCCCCCTAATTTGGCAGGAAAATTCTTGTAAATATTTTCAAAAAATGAGTAAAAATCTACCAAAAAATCCCAAAAATATCTAAAGTGATTCCATATTTATCAGTAAAACTTCTGATATTTTCTTTAAGAACATTCACATAAAAATCAACCAAAATCCAGAGAATTTACTGGATTTTGGTTGATTTTTATGTGAATGTTCTTTAGAAACATTTCTTCTTTTTCCACCAAAAAATGTTCAAAAATGTCCCAAAAATGTTAAAATGTGGACATCAGAAGTTTTACTGTGAAAATATTTATTATTTTCCACATTTTCAAACTTTAAAGCGACACGAGGGTTAAAATAATGAAACTCTAAAAGCATTTAATAATGACACAGTCAGCAGATGATCCAACATTATTTTAAAGCTGAGTGTATTTTCCAGAAGCCTCAGGGTTTGATTGAAACTAAATGTGAGATCTGATCCATTCACCAGAAAACACAAAGTTTACTTCAGAATATTCCAGTAAAAATGAGCTGAAACATTTGGGAGAAACTATCAGTAAAATATGATCAACAGGGAAACTTCTAACATTCTGATTGTTGGAAATCAAATCTAAAATCCTTGAAGATCTGCTTCCAAAGGAATCTTTCATATTTGGTAGAATATTGAGGACAGAAATGGAAGGATTTCAGGATGAATTTTATGTTGAGTAGAACAAAGCAGATGAATAATAACCAGCTGATATAATGTGTGTTTGTAATGAAGAACTCAGAGTCAGGATTTTTAGCCACAGCCCTTTATTCTTCTCCATCACACACAAGATGAAGGAAGTTCTCATTTCATCACTAGAACAGGACTTAAAGACTCAAATCAGGATCAAGTGTGGCTGCACAAAAAGCTGATTTTCACTGGACAATAATGTGTGAAAGTCTGTCAGCAGTTTGGAGATTCACTGCTTCCTCTCTCATTTCACACTTTGTGCAGCTCAAATGCTTTTAGTTCAAGTGAGCGTCAGAGGAACACAGCACACTTCTCCTCCATTCCTCGGGCATCTTCTCACTATCTAAGATCCTGTTGAACAACCCAGTCACAAACTCTACTGCTGCCTCTCCGAGACACTTCCATACCTCCACAGGTATATCATCAGGACCAAGTGCCTTTCCACTCTTCATCCTTAGCACACCAGCTCACCTATGACCGCTCAAACACTGCGTTATGATTTCCATATCCTTCTGTACACTACCGTTCAAAAGTTTGGGGTCATCCAGACAATTCCATGTTCTCCATGAAAGCTCCCACTTTCATTCATGTGCTAACATAACTGCACAAGGGTTTTCTAATCATCAATGAGCCTTTCAACACCATTAGCTAACACAATGTAGCATTAGAACACAGGAGTGATGGTTGCTGGAAATGTTCCTCTGTACTCCTATGGAGATATTCCATTAAAAATCAGCCGTTTCCAGCTACAATAGTCATTTACCACATTAACAAGGTCTAGACTGGATTTATCATTTATTTAATGCTATCTTCATTGAAAAGAACTGATTTCAAGAAAAAGGACATTTCTAAGTGACCTCAAACTTTTGAGCAGTAGTGCATATTTAGATAATGTCATTTTATTTTTAAAATTAGACATGTAAGATGAAATAATGTTGATACTAGCTCGTGTCCTTGTTCCTCTTTTAGCACACATCACACAGTATTACAATGAATAAGAACATTCAATCATCAAATACAATCATTTTCATAACAAGCTGCTGTGGAGGCAAAACCTTTTTGTTCTTTGCAATAAATCTTTTGTTCTTTTATTCAGAGCTCTGAAGGTACAGGTGACACAGAGTGCAAAGCAGTTTATGTGTCAAGTCAAACTGGAAGGAGCTGAAAACTCAAAGGAGAAGCATTTACGCACAGGTCCTACACTCAGCTGGGGCGGAACAAATCTGCGGCTGCAGGTTTGCCACCGGCGGCAAAAAAGGGGACACATGCAGCACTGAGGAGGAACTGAGAATGAATGACCGCGTTCAAACAAAGTGTCCGTGAATTTCTTTTGGGAAAGTATCAAGATCTGCGGCAAACTGTGCAAATCCGGGTTGCAGCCGGTAAGAGCAGAATTCTGGAGACTCTAAAAGACTGTTTAAGCTGCCGATGTGTGCCACTGCAGTATGTGTTAGCATTAGCATTAGCCACGGAGTAAACTTTGTCTGTTTACCAATAATTTCCGTGTGTTTTGTAATTGTTCAGTTGAAAATAAGATTGCAGGCTAATTGGTGCTAATTAGAGGGTTCCAGCTAAGACCAGTGAATTCATCCTGTTTGTAATGGTGGGTTTTTACGATGCCCTTTATTTATTTATTGGATCTGGAAAGGATTGCACTTTAAAAGCACTTTATGCACTTGAAATACTTTTAAAACCATGAAGTAAAAAGTATAAAATAGTTTAAAAAATGCTCAGAGTAATTTGTTAAACTGTGATTCAAAATCAACTCTTTAGAATGCAGATAAATTCATGTGTGGTATAGCATTGGGTTGAATATTGCTCATGCCATGATTTGTCGCTTCAGTTTATGTGGTGTTGAGGTTGACAAACATAAACTGAGTGGAGTAGCATTTGCCAATGTGGTGAAAATGTCCATGAGGAATGGTTGTTACTATTTGCTGAATGCAGTAATGTGAACATTGTCCTTTTGTGTTCTGTTTAAAGGTTTTTCACCTTAATCTATCAACTAAACGTATGGACTTATGGAAGTTGCCACCTCTGTATCTCATGAATTTGTGACCGCTGCAAAATAAAAGAGGGAAAAGAAAGAAAGCAACTGTCTGATTGATGAGTGGAGTCCTGCTCAAACCCTGGGTAGATGAAACATCCTTTTTCAAGTGGGCAAACTGTGAGAAAAATCATCAATGAGAATCACCTGTCATTGAAAGTGGGAGGACACTTGACACTATGGGAGAGTGCAAAGAACAGAGAGTGAGAGCTGCCTTTAAACAGAACACTGAGCAGTAAAATACATTCACTAACTTACAGCATGAACAGTTTTCTACCAGCAGTCCTGTCTTGAATCACCTGCAGTAGCATCTTTATGTTCTCTTTATTCTCTTTTTCCATGTCTGTTTTCTGTCTATGTTCCTTATTTTTAACAGTTTAAGTTCATTTGTATCAGTTTTAGGTGAAACTGAAAAGAGCTAAAAGTGAACTATTGAGTTGAAATGTGTCCTCTGTGTTGGCTGATGAACATATGGGACACTCTGACACTTGTGTATAGAGTGGTATCCTAATGAAGATGTGTTTGATGTGACAGGTGATTGGCAGGAGGAGGAGAGTCTGACGGAGGAGCAGAGGAATGTTGGCAGCCATTTAGTCTGAGCTCAACAACGGAGGAAACATGGATTCTTCACAAAAAGTGAGAAACAAACCACTGTAACATTATTATCATTCATTTGTTCTTTAAAATGTGTAAAGTTGCTCCAGTTGGTTAGATGGGCCGACCAAAGCCAGGTGACATTGGCTGGAGAGATGTAGCTCTGCAGAAGCAGCTGTACTGAGGATATAATGGTGGACTGCTGGGAAGCTGCTTGTTCTTTGTTTGAGGCTGAACTAGCTGCTGATCATACTTTCTGAAAATGTCTTACATGGTGATGAAGATAAGTAACAGAAGAAAAGTCTTGTTTTTCAAGCAAGTTGTTCAGGAAGGTAAAGAGCAGCATTTTCTTTGGTAGAGAATAATACTTTTGAGCATTGTGAGTTTACCAGCCTTTTCCTTCTCTCGAAATTCAGACATTTGAACCCAGAAGTTTACTTACACTGTATCAGTGGCGGGCCGTGCATTTGACACCTTGGCCATCAGCGGTGCTCCGTATGAATCAATCACCCCACAATAACTATTTTATGGCTATAAAAACCTCCTCTTATGCAGAAATGGAGTATAGAGGCGTTGAATCACAGACAGATAACTCATGTAGCCACGACAAACGCTTTTACTGAAGAAACAAACCCGGGATGCGCAAGTCTCCTCCTGCAGCGACAGCTGCCACACACATAAAAAAGCATCAATAATAACTGAATAAAATCGCAATATTATTTAGGAAAATAGCAACATTTTACTCACCAGAAATTCTGATTATTTGTACGCGAAATCCAGAAGTTTATTCACACTGTATAAATGACACATAACCCTTTTCTTAATTTACATGATTTGACAATAAATCTGGCAATGCATCTCCTGTTTTATGTCTGCTAAGATGAACAAAATTATCTTTTTTTTTTTATCAAGGATATTTTTATTGAATTTTTCACAAATCCATGGTATGGATATAAAGTAGTGACAGGAAATCTGTAAAGCACAGAGTCAACTCAAGGCAAAAAGAAAATCCTGTCCATATAACACAGACAACACAGAACAAAAAAACAAAACCTTATCTAACACACCCAACCCATCATTTCCAAGCCAGACTTTTACATAAAATAGTCAACAGGACAGGTCCACCAACTGTACCTAATTCCTGGAGAGATACAAGTAGCAGCTTGATGTCAGGTTCCAATCTAAGAAGGTAAAAACATAAGTAAAGTGATGGAATAAAGTAAAGAAATAAATATATGTACAAATTATAAACCCACACATTGGTTAAAAGGAGGCATCAGAGAGAGGACTGATTTGTACAATTAATTTTGCTGACACAAAAACCAGAAGCAAAGTGTGAGTAAGGGATCCACTCTAGCTAGTTTGAAGATTATGGAAGTATTCCAAAAATGGTCCCCACACTTTTTGAAACTTTTCTTTGGAGTTACAAATTGAGTAATGTATTTTTTCAAGGTTTAAACAAGACATAACATCTCTCAACCACTGAGCGTAGGTGGGCGGGGCAGCATCCCTCCACCTCAGCAATATTGCACGTCTGGCCAAGAGAGAGGCAAAGGACAGGGTTCAGCGTTTAACATCAACATTCAATAATTCTCGCACTTATTTTATTGTTGATGTTTTTATCTGTAGCACTTTGAGATTTGGTTTTCAAATGTAAAGTGCATTATAAATTAAACTTCTTCTTCTTCTTCTTATTATTATTATTATTATTATTATTATAGAGATTGGCCTATATGAAGAGCACTCCGTCGGATCCTTTTTTTGCAATAAGAGTGATACATGCTTCGTAAAATGATGCTGGGAGCTTGCCCTGCTGGAATGACAGCACTGTGCTCAGCTGCGGTGAGAGTAGTGAGGAAAATGCCTTAAAAAATTCTACGGGAAACCCGTCAGGGCCTGGGGATTTCCCTGATTGCAGTAGGGAAATCGCAACATCTATCTCCTCTTTTGTTCTGGGTTCGTCCAATCTCATTTTACTGGAGGGGGAGAGTGTGGGAATATTTAACTGGTTCAAAAAGTTATCCGTTAATCTAGTATCATTCGGGAATTCAGAGGTGTAGAGTTGAGAATAGTAATTCCTGAATGTGTCATGAATTTTTGCATAATCTGAAATGACATTACCATCCTCCATTTTAATATTTGTAATATGCCCCTTTGGTTTGAGTCCTCTCAGCTGGTTAGCTAATAATTTCCCCGATTTTTCACCATGGATATAAAACAAACTCTTACTTCTCAAAATTTGGCGTTCAATGTGATGAGTTGAGGCCAAATCAAATTTGGTTTGAAGTTCCACTCGCATTTTATATAAGTTTGGGTTTTTAGTTTGAGCATATTGCGTGTCTATTTTATTAATTTGGTTGGCTCATTCTAATCATTCTTTGTGGGCCTTTTTTTTCGTATTTACAGTGTAAGAAATAATTTGCCCCCTAAGGTACGCCGTAAGAGCATCCCAGACTACTAGACTAGGTATATCTGGGGAGGTGTTTGTCTGAAAGAAAAAGGATATATGTTCTTCCATATGCTTCACAAAATCATTGTCTGACAGGAGAGTTGAATTAAAGCGCCAGTGTTTTTTAATTTGAGGTAGGTCAGGTAGTGCCAGAGATGGTACAACAGGCACATGATCTGATATCACTATGCCCTGATAAGTGCAGGAGCGCACCAATGGTATCAGTTTATTGTCAATGAGAAAATAGTCAATCCTAGTGAAGGTATGGTGGACATGCGAAAAAAGGAGTACTCTCTCTTATTTGGATGAAGGAAACGCCACACATCAGAAACACCAAAGTCAGAAAGAAACGATTGAATGAGTGAGGCAGACCTGCTAACTGAGTCTGGGTTGGGAGAGGAATGGTCCAGCACGGGATCTAACCAACAGTTAAAATCTCCACAAGAGAGTATGAGCTCAGATCTGGGAGAAAAGCAAAAAATTGTTCGAAAAAGCCCACATGATCCACATTTGGAGCATAAACATTGGCGAGCACTATCTTTGTATTATATAACTTCCCTGAGACAATGATAAAGCGGCCGTTGGTATCTGATATAACATTGTGATTCACAAAAGGGATGTTTTTGTCAACAAGGATTGAAATACCCCTGGCTTTCGCTTGGAATGAGGAATGGAAGTGCTGCCCCGCCCACCGTGACATCAGACGAGCGCTAGCGGAGCCACGGAAGTGTCTCTTGCAAAAAATAAATGCTGCCTTAAGTTGTTTTATATGTGAAGGTACCCTCCTCCTCTCAACAGGATGATTTAAACCCTTGACATTCCAGCTGACAAAGTTTAATGATCTATCCACTGTCTCCAACTAAAGCTGCAGGATAATAAATACAAATTATGCAGTGTTTGCCCTTGGTAGAAATGACTGTGAGGTGGTGGGGTGTAGGCAAGGGCCGAAAAATTTTGAAAATCAAGATGCAAAATGGGGCATTCTGGCACAATTTGGAGCACATTTTGTTGTATTTGTAGCCATTTCTAAAAACTAAATTAAATAAAATTTTCATGTTTCTTTTCTAAAAATTAGTGATAGGGAAAAAATATGACAAATATAAACCCACTTGTCCTTGCGATCAAAACATGTCAACTAGTCCAGTCTATTATATTCTTGTCAGATTTCCACAAGCCATTCCAAAATGCCACATCAGTTCTTATTACAACTTTGAAAAAGATGACAAAGGACTTGAATCTGGAATCAAGTGGTGACTTTTACTTTTTTTTAAAAACAACTACATGTTAGGTACCAAATTCCCACTTCATTTTTATTTATAATAAAAAGGTTATGTCATGACCTTCATTTTACTTAAAAATTTGAAAGAAAACTTCAACTCTGGGTTAACAACTGGTTTTCTGAAGGAGTTAGTTCTGTTTTCAAAACTGTTACCTTTTTGAACAAAGAAATAACTTCTTCAGAATACCAGTCATTAACCTTTAGTTAGAATACATAATTTTGCACTGTGATATGTGTCAGTCAGCTGAATTAAAGACTCTAAGTAAACATTCTTGAAAACACAAACACCAAATTTGAACACATGCTCTCTTTATTACATGAGGCAAATCAAATATAAGTGGGGATTAATGTTGATCAATCTAAGCTTTCCATGGGTGTATAGTGTTTCTATAATCGCGTTGGCAGTGTCGTTCTATTTTGAAAAATGCTTATGCAGATATCAAAACGGTCCGCCCGCGGGCCGCTGAACCGTTGAAATTACAAAATTTGTTTTGCCATTGAATGATATAATTTCGGGCACTCTATAAATCATTTTATCAAAAGAAACTAGGAACTTTATATTCCGTTGAAATCATTTGTCTCGTTCGTGAGAACGGGTTTTGTCGTGCCTAAATGTTTTAACGGGAGCCATTTTTGCAGTCACTGTCAATTCGTATCACCACGGACAACAAAACAGTAAGCAAACTCGGTAAAGGAAGCGAGATCAATGCCTACACTGTGTTGCTCACTTTATTTTGATGACATGCGATCGTTTTGATACTTGATTTGACATATGTCTGTGATACACACCTGCTTTTAGCCCCGAAAAACGAAACGATGGAGCGCTGCCACTTCTTGTCCGCCATGTTTGTTGACGCTAGGAACGTTCACCAATCGGAACGACCGACATTTGAAACATGATCTCGCGGGATGTCATATGAGAACTGAGTGTAACCGACCAATGGGGATGTGCCTTGCTGTCTTTAGCCATGGCGAGAAAAGGCTGCAATTCTGGCTTGTTGATTTCAGCGGCGAATATACCGGACTTATGTGTCAATGCTTTCTAATATTTAGCATTACTTTTTTTTTCTTTTTTTTTTTTGGCGCGGACCAGTGAGGCGGCAATGTCGGCAAAATTGTAATGAGGCGGTGGCCTATACCAGCGGGGCGGCCCGCCTCATCGGTCATATAGGAGGGGAAACACTGTTACGTCAAAGTTCCAGGAACAGAGTGAACCAAAAAAGACCTGTGCATGGCTTGTGTAGGCTAATGAACCAATACTGGCATTGGAAAAAGAATCCCTTGCCCACTCACCCCATAACAAGACAGCTGCCGGGGAACATAGCAGCAAGCTCTCCAATAACCCATTATTAACACTCCCACAGAAAATCTTCCTGTCACTTGAACCCAATATCTTCAACTCCTCATTTAAGTGTTAAAATGCACTCAACACTCCTCGGTCTACATTTGAACTGTTCTGGAAATACGAACAGAGAAAAACATTCCTTTAACATCATTTTGTACTGTTGGCACTATAAAGTCTTATAAAAGATAGAAATGAGGTATGTTGCTTCAAATAAAAGCATAAACTCATAAACTACCGGAATGTAACAGTTCATTGAGTTAGAGGCTGGGTAACATACTCGCATGCCTGCAGCCAGGGTCAGTGTGGTGTTAATGGTTCAGTAAACTGCCCGACCGGAATGAAGGATAACATGATAACGGTTTTAATCCATCAGGCACAGTAATCAAACAGTCATTTACGGTGGAGGAGATGTACGAGGAAGGCTGTTGATGTATTTCCGCACCTCATCGGCCGAGCGTAGCCACTTCTTATCTCCATCGGGAAGTGTGATGCGGAGCCGTGCGGGATATAGGAGAGAGGGTTTGAGCCCTCGGCTGTAGATATCCGCCATAACTTCTCTGTATTCGGCTCGCTTTTTTTCAGAGAATTTTTATGACTTTCTTCACAGTCAGAAGTTTGCATACAGAGATTGCTATGCCTTCAAGATGATGATGTCCTGGCTTTGAAAGCTTTTGATAGATTAAGATGTATTTTCAGGCACACCTCAAACACACTGCTTCTTTGTGTGATGACATTAGAAAATCTAAAGAAATCAGCCAAGACATCACTAAGACAGTTGTGGGCCTCCACAGGTGTGGTTCATCCTTGGGTGCAATTTCCAGATTGCTGTGGTTTGACGTTTATCTGTCCAAACAATTACATGCACAGATCAACACCATGGGAATGTCAAGCCATCCTGCTGCTCAAGATGGAGATTGGTTAAAATTAGGATTGTTTTGGAGGAAAATGTGCTCATCAACCCCAGAACAAAAGCAAACGACCTTGTGAAGATGCTGGCTGAGGATGGCCTGAGTACACCATCCAGACTGTGAAGCATGGGGGTGGCAGCACCATGTTGTGGGAGTGTTTTTGCTGCAGGAGGGACTGGTGCACTTCACAAAATAGATGGCATCAAGAAGATAGAACATTATGTGGAAATATTGAAGCAACATCAGCCAGCAAATGAAAGCTTGGGCTCAAGAGGGTCTTCCAAATGGACAAGGACAGCGCTGGTGCAAATCTGACACTGTCCTGGAGAAACTGTGCACTACTGACTTAGAACTGCTTTCTGTTTCACTGTGCCCTCCATATCTGCCAGAGACTTCAGTCCAACTCCCCGGATGCACCTAATATCAGTCTGGGAGACATGAAGCACTGCACACTAAAACACACACTGAGAGACTTCCATCAGTACATCACATGTCCCACTAGATGAGATGAAATGTTTGATCTGTTACAACAATGTGAAAGGTGCTTCTTCTCTGGGTTCCTCTGACCACAACTGCATCCTTCTTATCCCTGTCTACCACTGTACTGAAGCAAGGCAAAATGCAGAAGATCAGAGTGAAAGTTTGTCACACTCTACAGGGATGTCTGGAGGTTACTGACTGGGACGTGTTTAAGGAGTCCTCAGCTGATATTGATGAACCGACTGATGTTGTGAGCAGCTGGGTCAGACTGTGAAACCAGTGTTATTCCTGAAAAAACTGTGAAAATATATCCGAACACTAAGCCCTGGGTTTCTAAGAAGCTTAAAGACCTACTGTACAGAAAGAAAACATTCTTCAGAGAAGGAAATACACTAAATCTGTATAACTGACATAAGGAAATAAAGTAGGAGATCAGGACCCACAAAAGGCAATACAAAGACAAACTTGAGTCTCAGCTCAAAATGAACAACCTCAGTTCAGTCTGGGACGGCATGAATCTGATCACTGGGACTAATTAATGTGTCAATGAGAGAGTTCAGCTCAGTGGTTATAATTCTGATTTAGAGCTGGCTCAAAGTCTAAACAGTTTTTATGTCAGGTTTGACTCCCATGATTTTAGGGCTAAACATGCTGAGACTAAAAACTGTCTCATGTCAGCGTCTCCACAGAATCCCTTTCTTGATGTGGGCAATGTAATCTGGTGTCTCAAACAGTGCAGACCAAAGAAAAGTCCTCGACCTGATTACATCGGTGGCCGTTTATTGAAAACTTTTTCTACGTCTGATTAAATGACCAAGATTGCTGCCGATGTCCCTGTCTATCTTATGTTTTGTTTGATTTTTCTTTAAATGGCT
Organism: Acanthochromis polyacanthus; assembly: GCF_021347895.1. NCBI lineage: Eukaryota > Metazoa > Chordata > Actinopteri > Pomacentridae > Acanthochromis > Acanthochromis polyacanthus. Next base: position 3,521,856 of record NC_067134.1, on the reverse strand, counting down.
TTTATTTTGCTTGTAATTGTTTTACTGTGTTTTTTACATTTTTAAAACATTTCCTTAAATTGTTGCTATTCCTTTAACTGTTTTACTGTTTTGTTGCTTTTGTTGTTTGATGGTGAACGCTTGTGTAACTGCTGCACAACAAATTGCCCGGGTCGTTGGGGTCCAATCCAGAATTCAGTGGCAGAATTACAGATCTTTTCTGGACTGGTATCAACATCTGATCCCCTAGGAGAAACTAGAAAGTGTTGGTGGTCTGAATTGACCCTGCTGCCATAAAGACCTAAATCTGGACATTGATGTTGTATGCTTTTCATATTGTACATTTCTCCAGTAATGTAACTTAACGGAAAGTCTGGGGATCAAGAAATCCTGGTGGTACAATCCCATCAGTCCCTGCTCTGCTTTGCTTTTCACGGTGATGGACAGATTTTACAACCAAATATTCTAAAACTACCGTGCAGAAAGCTGAAAACTATCGGCCTCTGAAAATAGCTTTGTTGACGTTGTGTGTGCTGTTGAAACGTTTCTAGGTTTCTAATGACAAAGCTGCTGGCATGTCTGCAGATTCTTGATCTTGTTTCAGCCTCATGTCCAACTACATGGAATTGAGACTTTTAGGTTCAATTTTTCATGACTGCTCTTCCATCACTGCCTCTGTTTTTATCTTTGTCTTTTGCTACAGAAATGTAAACACAGCAATGGAGTGAGATGTCGGACCTCTGAGGAGGATAAGGATGGTTCGGCAACAACAGCAAAAAGAGATGAATCACTGAGTTGTGAGCAATGTGGCAAGACTTTTATCACAGCAAGAAAGCTAAGAATTCACAAACGTATTCACACTGTGGACAAACCATTCAGCTGTGAGCAGTGTGGAAAGGCTTTTACTCGGAAGAGTTATCTAGCAAAACATCAACTCATTCACAGTGGAGTTAAACCATTCAACTGTGATCAGTGTGGAAAGGCTTTTACTCTGAAGAGTAATCTAGCAAAACATCAACTCATTCACAGTGGAGTTAAACCATTCAACTGTGATCAGTGTGGAAAGGCTTTTACTCAGAAGAGTAATCTGGCAAAACATCAACTCATTCACAGTGGAGTTAAACCATTCAGCTGTGATCAGTGTGGAAAGGCTTTTACTGACAAGAGAAACTTAAAAAGTCATCAACTCATTCACAGTGGAGTTAAACCATTCTACTGTGATCAGTGTGTGAAAACCTTTACTCAACATGAACAGTTGTTTATCCATCAATGCCCCCATTCTGGTACAAAGCGGTACCACTGTGACTCCTGTGAAAAAACTTTCAAGCACCAACAAAGCTTAAAATGTCACCAACGCATCCACACTGGATATGATGTGTATGTATGTGATTACTGTGGCGAACTATTTGTACAGTACTCACAGTTAAAAGCTCATGAAGTGACCCACACTGGGGTTAAACCATATGTTTGTGACCAGTGTGGGAAACGCTACAGCTACATTTCACACCTCAAAGTTCACCAACGTGTCCACACTGGGGAGAGACCATACAGATGTGAGGAGTGTAAGAAGACTTTTAGAACTTTGGGTTCCCTGAAACAACACCAGCAGATCCACACCAGAAAGAAAGCATTCAATCAGTGTCACAGTGAGGTATGTAAAGACTGGTCTCAGTCACAGTGTACACACAGTTATGTATTGGATAATTTTGGCTATTGCTGCAAAATTGTTTCAAAACTGTTTTGAACAACTGTGGTCAGTTGAATTCTGTTAACACATTATCAGCTGTCGTTCAGTCTCACCTGTATTCGTTTTGACACAGAAATCTGGTCCAGGTTAATCTGGGGATGCAGGTTAGATTAGGAATTGTGACGTAATCAGACAACTGAATGTTAAATTCCAACAGTTAAGTTAGGGTGACCATATTCTGTTTCTCTGAAAAGAGGACACACTAGCCTATTCAATGTTCAGTTCGCCCATTCTTCAAAATAATGTGTCTAATGGCAAATGAAAAAAATATAGAAATAATACCTCAAGTCAACAGTCCTTTTTTTACCTCTGCCAGGAGGTTGTGTAATCACCGGAGTTTGTTTGTCTGTCTGTCCGTCTGTGTGAGTGTGTGTGTGTGTGTGTGTGTGTTTGCTGTTAACAGCATAACTCAAAAAGTTGTGGACGGATTTTCACCAAATTTTTACAGAATGTCCGGAAGGCCAAAGGTAACAATCGATTAGATTTTGGAGGTGATCCGGATCACCGTCTGGATCCAGGATTTTTTTGAAGGACTTTGTACATCTGTCAATTGGACAGACAGAGGTCGCTGCAACGATCCCGGGCGACGGCCGAATCCCCCGCGGCCGCTTCGGGCTGCCCGGGCAAGTCGGGACCGACGAAACGAAGCGGCGGCGACGCGTACGGTACCGTCACGCGCGCGCAACGGTACGTGCGTGCGGCGGCGCCGCCTGCAAAACACTGTGCTGTTATACACTGTACATGCATGTTATGCTTTCTGCACAAACTGTTGAAACTCAATACAATCCATGACTTTTTGAGTTATGCCATTAACAGACAGACAGACAGATACATGGCCTGGCGGAGGTCTGCGCTCTCCGAGTGCTTTTCTAGTTTCCTTCTTTTTCCTTTTCTTATTAGCTACAGAGACATAAGTCCCAGCTTTGCAGACTGTACATTCTGCCTCCCATTTGACACGACCCGGACGAAAACAGGGGTACTTTTTTCGCATTTCATCAGTGAAATGACATTTGCGTTTCGGTATTTTCTTTCAGTTCGAGAGTTCTCTCGCAGTGTGCCTACCTGCCTGTCAGCCTGCGAGGAGTGAGTGAGTGTGGAGCGCCTCTGTACTGCTTTGTGATCCGGGGTTCAGCTCAAACTCCGCCTCTCAGAGCGTGTTTCCAAAAAACCATTCAACGTGAATGACAAATACACTGGTCTGTGACGCGCTCAAGCTAGGCAAGATCAAAAACCCGGACATTTGAAGGACTTTATAAACGCCGGCCGGACAGGCCGGACAGCCTCTCAAAAGAGGACATGTCCGGGCAAAAGAGGACGTATGGTCACCCTAGTTAAGTGTCTTCAGATGTCATTTGGGGTGCTCTCTATCTCAGGCAAGGCATCAGTTCTTCAATGCTGCAGGAAACACTGACGTTCTCTGTGTTTGTTTGTTTTCCAAGCAGAACGGAACAGATGGACAAAACTCTCAGACTTGTCAGCACTCTGCCAATGGTGAACAGTGCTGCTTTGACCAGTCTGGACCAACGTCCAATCAACAAGGAACCCTACAACGACACCATCGTATGCACACTGGACACAGACTGAACCCCTGCCAAGAAGATTTCTCCATGCAGGATTCAGTAGAAGTTCATGAAGTCCTCCACAAACTTAAAGTCCTTGAGATCCGGCTTCACAGAATTCAGGTCTAATTTCTTGTTTTACTGTCTTCGTTGCTTCGTTGCAAAATCCGTTAAGAGGAAAGCTGTCGTTAACAGATGTGACTGGTAAATTAATTAAACCATTCAAAGTGGTTACTCATTTAAATGAATTATCAGTGGCAGAGGGATAGACGTCTGGATGGAGGCAGTGAGCAGCAGGTAGAATTTCCTCAATTACCACCCTTTAAGCTGCGGTCAATTTTCCCCTGAAATTTCTACTGAAGATGTACAGAAAGTAAATTGAATGCTGTTCTTGAACTGTTTGGAGTACAGGCATGGTTGGGGTCTCCTTTAAAAGCTGACAACCTGAATTTTCACCCAGTGCAGTCAGAATTACTCTAGGTGCTACTGACAGAGTTATTTATGTTGGAACACACTGAATTAGGATGAATTTTATTCACGCCTAAATTTTTTCCCTAATAAAACACCTGAAAATTAGTGTGGCAGCACTGTGACAGCTTGAAACACAACAAGGCAACAGCCTGGGGTCTTACATAGTTCAGGACAAAATTTCAGAGCAATACTACAAGAAATGAGTGTTTCACACATGTTTTTGTACTAATATGCCCAATTATGTCAATTTTGGACACCCTATGTACACCCTGTGCAAAAATGGTATATGTTCGTTTATCAGCCCTTTTTCACATTATTTTCACTCCAAAAACTCATAAAGAACTCAAAAAATCACTTCAGATAAGCTTCAGTGTGGATCTTGATCTGAATCAGAGGCACAGACGGAGACAGAAAAGCTGCTGCTTCCTGGCCGCAGCAGGAGAGCAGGAGGTGTGAAAAATCACACTGGGCCGCTAAAACCCGCCTCTCGGCTATTCAGCAAGCTCATTGGCTACATGCCCTGTCCGTCAAACGTTTCCTCCGACGTGATTTGCTCAGAATTTACTGATGAGATGAGGGTCACCAGATCCATCGGTCTCGGCAACGGTTGGCTGTTTAGGCTTCGGAGGCAGCGATGAGTCACTTGATTGGTTGAAATGCGGTTGGAATCGAAAGCAGAGGCTTCAGTCGCCATTTTCAGACCGAGACCGTGTGGATTTCTGAATGCTTCATAAAATTATGGATAAAAATGCAGTGAATTATGGACCACGCGGCTCCACCATGCGCCACGTGGACGCGCACGGAGCCGAGCTATTTGTGGATTATTTACTTATTTCTAGACATGTTTTGGAGAAAATATTATACTTGCTAGTATTGTCTGGATGACTACTCTTGGATTATGGCCGGTTTTGTGGATTATTTTCATCGTTGACCGGTAAAAGACCATCCAAAGGTAAGTTATGCCCTTTATGTGTCCTTTAAATTTTTGTTGTTTGTTTTAGAAATGTGTTTATATTACCCGCTGTGGTAATCACATCTGAAAGTGGTTTATACCGGCGGATTCATGAGACTCTAAGCTTTCCATGCATGTATAGTGTTTCTATCATCGCGTTTGAAGCTAAAAATGCTTTTGCCGTTAAACTTCAGCAGGCCATTTTGGGCCCGAATACGGGCCCGTGCGGGTTAAGTGGTTGTTCCTCAGATCCCTCTGGGCTGCAGGAACCCGTTAGATGCAGAGCTGGTTCAGTGATTCTCTGATGGTTTATCATAATTAATTTAGGAGATTACTGACCGTAGGTATCTATCTATCCATCTATAATCTATCATCTATCTATAGGAATCTCTAATATTGAACAAGTAGATCAACTAATCTCAGATTACGTGTGAGTTGAAATAAAAAAACATGAAGTGTTCTATGAAAAGTCCAATCTTTGAAAGCTGACATGTAGTTTAGAATCATTTCTTTGTAAATTAGCTTCATCCAGTCATTACCATGACATTGGCATCATGGAACCATGACCACATATATGTGTCTGGAGATAGTGGCATTTTTATAATGGCACATTTTCATGCTTTGACAGATACAGTGAGGGAAAAAAGTTTTCAGACACCCTGAAAATTTTTACACAATCTTAAATATTATCATGAAATATTTGTTAGTCTTTTTGTGTGTTTCTAAGGGTGTGGCTGCATCAGACAGACACAAATACAAATGATATATTTTTTTGTTTGTTGTTTACAAGAAAAACTAACAAAACTAAATTCTACCAAATTTCTCGTTTTATGGAACCAGTCAATTTTCAGTTTTTAATGTCTTTTTTAGGATGTGTTTATTTTTATGATTGTACTAAAATAAATGACTCTAGAAGACCTCAAAGTGATTCTTAATGCAGTATTTCACAAAGGTATGGGATGTCCAAAAACTTTTTTCCACTGCTGTATTTAACAACAATCTGATCTGCTGTTGTTGGCAAGACAAACAAGTGAAGGTTTCAGGCTTTTATCTAGAATTGTTCTTGAGATATTCATCTTCAAACAGTCTCAAATTTCAATGTGAGAAAAGAAAAACGAGTGAAACTGGGTCTACAGTCCACTGAAAAACCTCTAAGAAAGTATCTGACATATTGGGTGATGTGTATGACCCAGCACCCACAGCTGGTTGGGTGTCATGTGGCTCTGCGTTCTGATTGGATGATTGTCCAACCACTGCCACAAGTATGAAGGTCATCCTGCAGGCGTGGCAGGAACACGGAGTGGAAACACAATAGGTGTGTTCATCTGGCTATGCTGAGGGAACCCTCTACTTCAAGCTCATGGAGAACATCATAGTAGGTAGAGTCCCTATATTATCAGAGTATCGACATGACGGGTCCAAAAATTTTGGTCATGTGATCTATATGCGCCATTTTGTTTCCTATTCATGAACGCCGGGTTTTCTGTTAACGTTGTTTACACTGCAGAGAGTAATTCTAGGTCCTTTTTTGCTTCTTAAATACCTGAAAAATGACAGGCTGTTGTGCCTTTGGGTGCACAAATCGATCGTAGAAGGGATTCCACATGTTTAGATTTCCCAGTAATAGTCAAAGAAGGAAACTGTGGAAAATAAAGTCCGGAGAGTGGGATGGAAACCGACTTCATCGTTTTTGTGCCAGGTTAGTCCCATGTATGTACTTTCATGTTATGGTATATGGGTGAATGACAGATAGAAAGTTTGATGTGATTTTAGGCAGTTGTGGTTATTTTGACTTTGACCATATTCATGCATGGAGATGTGTTACTGGTGACTGTTGGGCACCGTAACCCGTTAAACCTCCGTATTCGGGCTGTCTTGAGATGTGCAAACGTATTTTGCTAAATTTACCGAAGCTGCAAACTCGATGATAGAAACATTATACACCCATGGAAAGCTTAGATTCTCATGAATCCACCGGTATAAACCACTTTCAGATGTGATTACCACAGCGGGTAATATAAACACATTTGTCCAACAAATAACGTAAACAGCAAAACTCACCTTTGAATCCTCATAACTAGTCACAGATGAAAATATTCCACTAAAAACGGCCATAATCCAACCTTGGACATCCAGAAAAAACAAGCCAGTAATATTTTGTCCAAAACATGTCTTCAAATCAGTAAACAATCCACAAGTAGCAAGTTTTTGTGAATGTGCACCTCGCGCTGCGCGTCCCATATTGAGTGAATAGAAACAAAATGGCTTCAAATCCCCATTTGCCGCTGCTCTGATAATACAGGGGCTCTAATAGTAGGTGCTGGTTACTGCCCCCTTCAGGTCTCTACACAGTCCTTAATCCTGGAGAATTAGAAAATGACTAAAAAATATATTTCAACTTTATATAATAAAAAATTAACTTACACTCAACTTCTCACGTGACTAATTAACCCTGTCCTGTGGGTCAAAATGGACTCGTTTTAAAGTTTGAAAATGTGGGAAGAAATATATATTTTCACAGTGAAACTTCTGATGTCCACGTTTTCAACATTTTTGGGAAGTCTTTGAACATTTTTAGGTGGAAATAAAAACTTAAAAATATTTCTAAAGAACATTCACAAAAAATCAACCAAAATCCAGCGAAATTCACTGGATTGTTGATGATGTTTTTAAAGAAAATATTAGAAGTTTTACTGAAATGTATGTAATCACTTTAGATATTTTTAGGATTTTTTTGGGAAGATTTTTACTCATTTTTTAAAAAATAGTTACAACAATTTTCTTGCCAAATTTGGGTGATTTTTTGAAAAGAAAACTTTTATAAAATTACTGGAATTTTCTTCCTGAAGGTTTTACAAATTTTCAGAAATTTGAGGAATTTTTTTATTTTTTTCGACAAGGAAACAATGTTTTTTGTGCCTGTAAATGAGGACAACAGGAGGGTTAAAACATTAAAAGGCAACATTATTAAGGTTTCTTTTATCAAACGTTTTTCATCAACAAGTACACAAAATAGATTAAAAATATAATCTAACATATTTACTGATTAAAAACTTTGAATTTCTTCTTTATGTTGTTCTTCTGCATAACTCACTATTTCAAACTGGCTCATGTTACTTCCATGTGATCTGCCATTAAAAGGGACACATTCTACCATAAACACTGTAAATAATAACACACCTGCTCAAAGTTAAAGGCCAACATACGACCCAAACATGACATGGATTTGGTGCCACTTTCAACTAAGATGATCTCTTCTGTTAAACAAACCGTTGATTGTGAATCTTTTTTCCAGATATGAAGCTGCTCCTTCCAGGTCCACAGACAGTAAACAAAACAAAGCTCTCTGTAAAAACCCTCAGAATGTTGAATAGAATAAATGTGGACAGTTTCATGACTGTAAGAGAATATTTCTGGATCATTTTGTGTCTCATTTGTGTCATTATGTGTTTTGTTTTGGTCAGTTTCCGTCTTTCTGTCTGGTTTTAAACATTTTGCATCTTTTCATGTTATTTTTCTATCATTCTGGTCATTTTGTGCCTTAATTTTGACCATTTTGTGGTTCATTTTGGTCATTTTGTGTGTTTTTAAGTTTATTTCTGTTTAAAATTGTTCATCTTGTTAGTTCTTTTGGTCAGTTCACGTCTATTTCATCATTCTGTGACTCAGTGGCCATTTCTGTTTCAGTTTTCATCTCATTTTTGCTCTGAATTGCTCATTTTATCTCATTTTAGTCATTTTCCATCACTTTAAGGTTATTTTTGTTCAATTTTGGTCATTTTACATCTTATTGGATCATTTTGTGCTTTCAGCATGTCTTTAGGAAAAAAATGTATCAATCAGACTGTAAATGATCTATGAACAAACCTCTGTGTAAAACCTTCAGAATGTTGAATAGAATAAATTTGGACCGTGATGAATGTTAGTAAAGATTTCTGGATCAATCTGGTCATTTTGAGGCTAATTTTGGTCATGTTTTTATCTAATTCAGGTCATTTTTTTGTCTCTTTTTGTGCCATTTGTCCTCTAGTGGACAGATGGTTCAATCACAGAATGAGGGTATGTATTGAAAAAATATCATTCAAAATTTGTCCAGAGTAGTGACTATAATTTGAATTTTAATACACTTAACCAAGTGCTATAGCTGGAAAAAAAAACATGTTTACACAGCATGATGTTGCTTTGTGATGTTCCAACTGACATGCTGATTTCAAAATGGAAGCATTTTAATTTCTAATGCTCTCATAGAAGATGACTGGTCAATAAAATTGACTCCTGTGACTCTGATGTCATGCAGAGTCTTTATGCTATGATGTGGAAAGAGTGAAAGAAGACAGACTGGACATTTCTGAGTGAAACTGAACATGGCATGTACTGATTCATAAAAAACAAGTGTAGTATTATCTTTAATCAAGCCTTACATAGTATTTACTAGCTGAAGTACTTCGGTTTTGAACACAAGAATTACTTGTCAAGACGACGTTGACTGGAGCTCTGCTACAGAAAGGCAGTTCATTTTCTGCTGGGGTTCATAACATACAAGATTTCTCAAATCTACAGAGATGTTTTTGATTTTAAATTAGAGTTACCTTAAATTAATAATATATATTTTTGATACTTTCCCTAAAAAAACTCTAAAAAAGCTTCAGGTGTAGCTGCTGGAAAAGAGCCTGCAGTCACATGGTGGGACATGTGAACATAGTTCAAGGAAGCAAGGCTGGGAGCAAGAGCCCAAACAGAGGAGGTAAAAGAAAAGGTCAAACTACAGGTATGTAGTTCATGTTTTAATGTCAATCCAATTATGTCTGACTATTTGCTGAGTCAGTGAAAGTTATCTTATAGAGCAATGTTTGTATTATTTCAATACTGAGACATTGTTGCAGTGTCATTTGTCATTTGTTTACATTTGGATGTATTGTACAGTTAGATTCTATTGAGTTTCCATACCACATTACATTGCTGTTAAGGTGTCTGAATCATTCAGTGAGGGTTTGGTCATGTACTACTATAAGGCCGTGCATAAAAAGAAAATCAAGCCTGTTACAGTGTTGCTCTAGTCCCCTCTGTTAAATGGCATCAAAACAATGGTCAACGTGAACAAATCATGAGTGTTGACATTGACTCACAACAGTACCTCTCAACTGTTCTAATTTTGATCTGTTTAGGAGAACAATGTGATGAGTGCACCGAGAGATCCAATACAGGGAGCTTTCCTTTTTCAAAGATCATTAGAAGGACAGAAGACAAAGTAAGTTTCAGCAAACAGCTTTTTATTTTCTAATGAGCCAATCTATAGTATTTAAAGTGCAGAGTTATTTGTGTTAGATTTGAACAAAATTCTTCCAACAGTGTAAGGACTTAGTCTTTCTACTTTCATTTGCAATTGTTCTAGAAACCTATCATCTGGGTCAGGTGGTCACTCTGCAGCACAAGGAGTACTATCCCACATTGGATCTGATGTTAATATTTCCCTTAGACATGGTAAATTGACTGACTGGCTGATATTGTAGAGTTAGTAAATATAGGCAGTTAACAAAAGGAAATGAATGCTACTTTGTGGAGGTACCAGAATTTGGCCATTTAACAAAAAAATCTAATGCTAATATTCTTTTATTTCACCAGACTGTTATTGTTTACACTTCAATGAATGATGCTGTTGTACATGTATAGTAATTTTATTCATCTTCATGCATACAGTGTTTGTGTACAGTATGCGTGATCATATTTTAAAATATATATATTAACAAGGCAACAACAACAACGTGTTGTGTTACAGGTGCTTCTTCAGTGGTGTCCCTGCACAACATGGTAAATGTCAAATAATGTCTTGTCTGCTTTTGCAGTGAGAGGACAGATTTGGTAAATAGTCAGCACTGGCAGTCCACAACAAATGCAGGGTGTTGCACAGGCAGATTCTAGATGACATCGTGTTATGTAAGACATCCTTGTAGGTTTTTCATCTTTCTGCTCTCTGTGAAAGAGCAAAATTGTATTAGATTAAGTCAAAGACAACTTCAAGTATTTGTAAAAATGAATTTAAATTAAGTGAAATGATTTATTGACAGGTAACACACAACACAGTGTGAAGTCAAAGACTTAACAGTGGGAGGGAAGCAATGCTATATAACCTTAGGTCTGATGAGAAACTTGGAGCTTGGCCGGGCATTTCTCTTTAGAGGTGTTCTGTTTCTCCATCCAGCCTCAGTTGTGATCATGTGGCTATGTGATGAAGACTTTGGACAGCAGGTACAAAAAAGTTTGCTGGTGCAATTGAAACACCTTTGTTTGCACAAGTAAAATGTGGTAACTGCAAGCTGTTTCTTCTGAGATCCTTTTATGATGTGCTGTATTGTTTTATGGTGACCAATTTTAAGAACTTATTTATTGTGGCAGGGCACTACATAATTACACAATTACATCTAAGTATGAATAGTATATTGCTTTATTTTTTAATAGTATCTTATTTTCATCTCATTTAAAACAGCAGAATTAAATGGAAGAATTCTTGGGAGCCCCTGTCTTGCCTTCGGAGTTCAGCAACTGAGGTACATACATATAGCCTTGGAGATGATTTTATTCAATAATAAGCCCCCCAGCAATAAGAAATGTCAGCATTCTGTGACAGAGGATTAGTTCTAGGAAAAACCTAGTCACTCTACAGTTTGTGCTGACAATATTTAATGAATAATATCTAGAAATGTGGCTCACATTTTCGTGGCACCAAAAATCTAACTTTGTTCCTCTGAGGGCTGCTATGAAGCAAGTTCAGTATAAGCAGGCTTACTTTGTGTACACCGGCTCGACAAAAACTAAAGCCTCAGTCAGAGTTAATGGTGGTTGTCAGGTTTCTTTGTTAACTCAGACTTTCTACTTCAGATCCTGTGAGTCACAAAAAGGGGGGGTGTTAACACCAAATGGACGTCTCATGTACCAGCTGCTTCAGTCAACTGGTTGTTATAGTTGATAGCTACAAGGAATATGAAAAATGATGATGGTGGAAAGCAGCTACTGCAAATGATGCAAGACAGGAATGCTGGTAGAAAGCTGTTAAACGTGCGTGAAGAATTTATTTTACCCATCAATGTAGACGCCTTTTTGAACTGACTGCTGCTCATTACAGCTGTTAAACTTTAAACTTCATGTATTGAGACATTATATTGAAGAAGTGGACTTTGGTCAGGGGTGGTCTGATAATGCAGGAAGTCACTGTAGTTCAGTCATTTTGAGTTCTTTTGTTCACACATAAAATGACAGATCTTGAACATTTTCACCGAAACTGTCAAGGTAATCAAAATCTGTCTATTCATTTTATGTCTGAATAAAAGAGCTTCAAGACTCAAATCAGGATCAAGTGTGGCTGCACAAAAAGCTGATTTTCACTGGACAATAATGTGTGAAAGTGTCAGCAGTTTGGAGATTCACTGCTTCCTCTCTCATTTCACACTTTGTGCAGCTCAAATGCTTTTAGTTCAAGTGAGCGTCAGAGGAACACCACATCCTGATTTTCACTCTCAACATTTGACTGGAAAAAGACGCAAACACCACATTTGGTTCCTGGAATAATCACAACTTCCATCTTTGAAGAGGAACAAGTTTACAAGGAATCATTTAGAAAGATTTGACAAAGAAACACATTTAATCCATGGATGTGAAAACATGTTTGTGAGGGACAGAGTCATGGAGAGACTCAACTATCTGTTCAACACTGTTTCTCTACCAGGAGGAGACTCTGGAGACTCAACTCAGTACACAGAGACACTGAGGAGGAACCAGATGACCAGAACCCAAATCCAGGATAGAGAGTTTGAGTGAATGTGGTGTTGAAGGTGTGGAGGTGGATCAGAGAGTCGGAGGAGACTCTGTAGAAGGACAAAGTTCCAGCAGGAACGTCCACATAAACTGAAACTCTGTGAGAGTCTGAGGAGGAACTGATGGGTGTTTGACTGTTATTGTGAATGACAGAGTAACCATCATCAGTGCAGCGCAGACTCCAGGACTGATCATTCCATCCAAACATGCAGTCATGTCTGCCTCCTTTCCTTCCGATTTCTCTGTAACTCACTGCTATCTGAACACATCCTCTCCACTCCACCTCCCAGTAACAGCGACCAGTCAGACCAATTCTACACAGCAGCTGAGGATAAAAGTCAAATCTGTCTGGATGATCAGGATACGACTGAACATTCTCCACATGTGTCACCTTCCTGTTGTTGTCAGACAGTTTGAGGTTTCTGTTTACTGTGTTTGTGTCGACTGTGAGTTGACAGGAATCTGATGGAGAGAACAAACACAACACAGCTGCAGTTATTGATGGATCATGTGATCAGTATTAAAGCTTTAATGATGACCTCAGAGATGTGACACTTTGAAGATGCTTGAATGTGCTGCTTTGTTTCCATCAATCCATTAAAACACACTTACACTTCCTCAGACCTGGTGTCAACCATCGGTCTCCAGCAGGCGTCACCCTGAAAGGAGGAGGACGGTCAGAGCAGCAGTGACTCTTTCAGCAGCACACATGGACGTTACATGGCTCTCACACTGTTCCACTGATAAAGGACCAGTCCAACATGGAGACACAGACACCTGAATGCAGCATCTCTGAAGTCCTGTCCTGTGCTCGTCACGTTCCAGCTCAGTTTACACTCATTATTCAGCTTTACTCATTGATGCTTCCTCTGTTCATGGAGCTAGGCTAACAGTTAACCCTGCTTCCTGTCTTTGAGCTAAGCTCGGCCAACAGATTTCTTGTTCTTCCTATTTGCTAAGATGCAAAGCAGTTTTACAGTTTTCCCCTTTCTCAAATCGTGATGCAAAGCTAACAGTTTTCTACTGCTTGCAATTTTTGTGATAAGCTAGGCTAACAGTTTCCATGCATCCAGTGTTTCTGCTAAGCTAGTGTTATTGATCCGGTTTCACTGATGTTAATTTCACTAGTTAACTAGTCGAAGGCATATTGCCTCACAAGTCAGACTCAAAAGTGAACTTGTACAAACTTTGACTGAACATGTTTGACATTTTTCCTACATGTTGGGCTTTTTGTTTAACAAGCTGAGCCTTACGCAGCACGAGTGAGTGACTGTGCACAACTAGTACAACATTTCTCTAACATGTAGGCAGTGGCAGCTGGTGAAAAATATTCTAGGTGGGGCTGTGCCATATCAAGCCAGTTTCAGTAACCGTCCCAATACAACTGAACAGAAACGGCAGGATATCAGTGCTCTGTGAAATAATTATTTAATGCCAATATTAATAACTTGAGGCATTTTTATATCGATATCGCCCCTCTGGGCATCAGATTCGACGACGCTGATTGGATACATTTTTGTTGCTATGTCAAATCTCTTGTCGGCAATTGGCTGCTCTGCCGCACTGGAAGGGAGATTTCTCTAGCACCCCAGCAGCTCAGCAGAGAAGAGCGGGAAACTATTTTCCCCGAAAATTCTAATTAATATTTTGTACATGACATGTAATTGTGAATTTAAACATGCATGGTGCTAAAAATAACTGATTATTGTTTATTTAAAAAAATATTTATTTTAAAAATAAAAAAATCAAAAACACCGGGGGGGCACCCAAGCGCCCTCTATTGGCCAGCCGCCACTGCATATAGGGATTTTTGGAGCACTCGTTGATATTTTTGGCATACTAGTTGACATGTACATCTTACTAGTGTCAAAAAATTGCTTACTAGTTGACATGTGAACACAACTTGTGAGCCTGTAAAGTGCTGTAACTGGCAAACATGTTCACTAGTTGAATTTGATAATTTTACTAGTTAACTTGTTGTGTGCGTATGTCAACTAGTAAACAATTTTATCAAACATGTTCAGTCAAAGTCTGTACAACTTCAGTATTGAGCCTGACAAGTGAGACAAAATGTCTTCTACTAGTTAACTAGTGAGATGAATATCAGAGTCACTAGTTAACTAGTGACTTACTCTGGACTCAGCTAGCTTATTAGTAAGAACACGTGTTTCACTAGTTAAGTAGTGAGGTTGAAATGAGATCAACTAGTGTAACAAGTGGATATCTTGACATTTACTAGTTAAATAGTAAACCTTTTGAGCCTCACTAGTTAACTAGTAAGGTCAAAATAGACTGTAACTAGTAAAGTAGTCTGGGTTTCTGCATTCACTAGTTAACATGTAGCCTATAATAAGGAGCTCCTAGTTAACCCTTAAAAAGCCGGGACTGCGTATACTCGGTTCCCGCTTACTTGTACACACAGCCGAAACTGAACATTCTCGGCTCAACACATGACTTGTTAATGATTGCTAATTAACATAAAATATGCACACACCCGTATGTTTAAGTCGACCAATGGTAAGATATAAACACTGGCCCCAAATTTGCTTATTTCAAATGATAAAGCCGTATGAGCCGTTATAATGATGCCGCAATTACGAAGCTTTTATCGGGGCCGCGTACCGGCTGAAACTCAAAATGGCGAACATCTATGACAATGCAACCTCGCAAGACTTGATCGATATTTTTATGGATTAGGTGGTTTTAGTATATGTACTTCTCCAGAAATACGGCTGTACATGTAATTATATATAAAATAACATGGCCTTGTAAGGGTTAACTAGCTGCAATTCCTCAGAGCAACTTGTCAACTAGTGTAAAACATGCAAATGAATTGGTTGAGATAATGACAAAATCTGAATCCTGATTGGTATATTTTAACTGCAGAGCCAATAGGAATCCTGGATGCACACTTTCTCCCCACCTCCTCATTAGTTTTTTGTCTAACTAGTTAACCCTTTAAGCTTCAGTCAATTCCAGCCGTTTTCAGTACAAAAAAAATCGCTAATATTCTATTTTTAAATAAAAAAAATTACGAAAAATACAGGGAATATTGGACGGGCATCACGAGGTGCATTTCCTTGAAAATGACCGATTCGGGGATTTTATACCGACTTCAGGACATGTTTTGGAAAAAATAGTTTACTGGCTTGTTCATCTGGATGTAAAAGGTTGGATTATGGCCGTTTTTTGTGGAATCTTTTTTTTTTGTGTGTAGTAATGAACCCGGAAATGTGAGTCGCGCTGTGTGCGTTGAAGCCGTGTATAGAGAACGGATGGATGAATATTCGTTTTTGTCGGACAAATGTGTTTTTCTCACCCGCTGTAACAATCGCATCTGAAAGTGGTTTATACCGGCGGATTCATGAGAATCTAAGCTTTCCATCGGCGTATAGTGTTTGTATAATCGTGTTTGCAGCCGTCGGACATTCTTGAAATTCCTATGCAAATTAGTAGGTGTACCGCCGGCGGTACACCTACGACGCACTGAAGCGTAAAGGGTTAACTAGTGAGCATTTTGGCATTCTCTAGTTTACTAGTGAACATTTTGGAACTCACTAGTTGAACTAGTTAAGTCAAAATGACTCACTAGTGTAACTAGTGGATATTCAGGGCATCACTAGTTAACTAGTACAAGTTTTGAGATTCACCAGTTAAAAATTTAGACTTTAAGAGGCTTTCACTAGTTAATTAGTGAGTGTTTTGGTCTTCAGTCGTTAACTAGTGAGTGTTTTGGTTCTTACTTGTAAACTAGTGAAGTAAACCACAGGTCACTAGTTCACTAGTGAGAAGCATCCATGTTTGACAAGTTAACATGTTGGTGAAAATGAGTGACTAGTCAGAGTTTTTGTCCAACTAGTAGGGCAAAGTGCATAACTAGTGTGGCTGAATGTCCAACTAGTGTTGACAAAGACCGAACTAGTGAAGAAAACCAATGTCTGATATCAAGGATATGGAATAAATGCTCAAAGGGCTTCCCAAAGAAAGCAGCAGGCTTGGCCTGCAACACTAGGATAATAGTTTCCTGAGAGTGCCTGTCTGTCTGTACCTGAGAGTGCCTGTCTGTCTGTACCTGAGAGTGCCTGTCTGTCTGTACCTGAGAGTGTCCAGTCTACAGTGTGGATCCTCCACTTTAGCTCTCAGCATCTTCTCTCCTGAGTCTCCTGGATGGTTGTAGCTCAGGTCCAGCTCTCTCAGATTTGAGGTCTTGAAGCTCAGAGCTGAGGCCAGAGAAGCACAACCTTCCTCTGTGACCAGACAGCCTGACAGCCTGCACACACAAAACAACACAAACCTGATGGACAACACTTGGATGGATGTTTCTCTCTCTCTCTCTTTTCTTCTTTGTCTTTCAGATACATTTTGCTGCACATTTTAATGCGCCTCAAGCAAATCAACAATCTCAACAATGATTAGTGGGATTTAATCATGTTAAAAATATGGGAGACGCCAGTGTGTACAAACAGTGACGTCACGAAGTCACGCGATTACCGCGCCAGTTGGCAAGAGGAACCAGAGGAACAATGGCTGACGATAACAATGCAAACTATCCTTTCGTGAAATTGTCCGATTATGCTCAATCCTCATCACCTGAGGCCCGACAAAGATACGTGCACAAGCTGAGATATCAGGGAAACAGTAAAACCTTGCCAGATCCCTACAATTTGAAGACTGGGTGGGTTGACGATCCTTCATTGTGGCCGGACATTTCCTTCACCGACATTTATTTTTACTTGATTGACACCCCTGGGCAGTTCACCCACCCAAAAATATATAATTATGAATTAAAAATAATACATCTTCTGTTAATCTTCAACAAGATGTCAAAGAAACGTCAAGAAGTTGCTGTATTTTTGTCTGTAGTATGGCTTCTATGTAACAGTAACAGACCCACAGCACTGGTGATCGAAAAAAGGACAATTCGAAAAAACGATTGCTAGACGCATACAGAAACATGGTTATGGTTACAAATATGAGGCTGCTGGCTTAAGGAGATGTTACTGAATATGCTTCATTCGACTTTAGTATACTTTCATCACCCAAAAAGCGATCAGTAATACATGACAACACTGAACCAAACCGAAAGTGTAGAGATCGCTTCACGTGAAGGAACGCTTCGTACAACTAACAACTACACATGATATTACCATTGTGGTAAATACATGTTCAATTTCATTCATGAAAAGCGATAACTTTACATATTTGTTTCAAACCCGATATCGTTCTCGTAGCAAGCCGTTATGTTACTGCCGGTTCTTGCCAACCAGCAGCGGTCTTGCACCATGTGACCATAACAAATGACAACACGCTGGTTTTCCCATACCCTGACAAAGTCCTGCACAAGTTCAGAAAAAGCTCATTTGATGAATCCCATCAGCAGAAATGATTGTACTCAGGTTATCTGTTTATCCACTGATAGAAATCACATCAGTTTCAAAGTGTGAGTCCTGACCTGAGAGCTTCCAGTTTACAGTGTGGACTCTCCAGTCCAGCAGAAAGACTCTCCACTCCTGCATCCTGCAGGTTATTGTTACTCAGGTCCAGCTCTGTCACACTGGAGGACTGGGAGCTGAGGACTGAGGACAGAGCTCCACAGCTTCTCTCTGACAGATTACAGCCACTCAGTCTGAAGAGACAAAAAGCACATTATACTGATGAAACAGCGGCAAAATGAAAAAGGATCTTCAGTCTCCAACTACTTACACAACTTTAGTGGAGGCTTTGACCACTGGCAGCAGCCTCAGAAGAGCCTCCTCTGAAGCAGAGTATTTCTTCAGGTCAAACATGTCCAGATCTTCTCCTGATGACAGTAAGATGAAGACCAGAGCTGACCACTGAGCAGGAGACAGTTCATCTGTGGACAAACGTCCTGATCTCAGGGACTGTTGGATCTCCTCCAATAAAGAAACATCCTTCAGTTCATTCAGACAGTGGAACAGATTGATGCTTCTCTCAACAGACACATTCTCACTGATCTTCTCCTTGATGTACTCCACTGTTTTCTGATTGGTCTGTGAGCTACTTCCTGTCTGTGTCAGCAGGCCTCGTAGCAGATTCTGATTGGTCGGCAGGGACAGACCCAGGAAGAAGCGCAGGAACAAGTCCAGGTGTCCGTTTGGACTCTGTAAGGCCTCATCTACAGCTGTCTGGTAAAAACGTGCTGATTTACTTTGGAGCATTTCAGACCACCAGGATGTTGTTTGTTGTTGTTTCTCCAACAGGTTGATTCCAGACTTGATGAAGGTCTGATGGACATGAAGAGCAGCCAGAAACTCCTGAACGCTCAGATGGACGAAGCAGAACACCTTGTCCTGGTACAGCCCTCTCTCCTCTTTAAAGACCTGTGTGAACACTCCTGAGTACACTGAGGCTGCTTCCACATCGATGCCACACTCTGTCAGGTCGGACTCATAGAAGATCAGATTTCCTCTCTGCAGCTGATTAAAAGCCAGTTTGCCCAGAGACTCAATCATCCTCCTGCTGTCTGGACTCCAGTGTGGATCTGTCTCAGCTCCTCCATCATACTTGACCTTCTTGACTTTGGCCTGAACCACCAGGTGGTGGATGAACATCTCAGTCAGGGTTCTGGGCAGATCTCCTCCCTCTCTGCTTCTCAGCAGCTCCTCCACAACTGTAGCAGTGATCCAGCAGAACACTGGGATGTGGCACATGATGTGGAGGCTTCGTGACTTCTTCATGTGGGAGATGATCCTGCTGGCCTTCCTCTTATCTCTGAATCTCTTCTTGAAGTACTCCTCCTTCTGTGGGTCGGTGAACCCTCTGACCTCCGTCACCATTTCCACACAGTCAGGAGGGATCTGATTGGCTGCTGCAGGTCGTGTGGTTATCCAGAGGCGAGCAGAGGGAAGCAGATTCCCCCTGATCAGGTTTGTCAGCAGCACATCCACTGAAGCGGACTCTCTAACATCAGTCAGGACCTCATTGTTGTGGAAGTCCAGAGGAAGGCGACACTCATCCAGACCGTCAAAGATCAACACAACCTGGAAGTGTTCAAAGCTGCACATTTCTGCTGCTTTGGTTTCACTGAAGAAGTGATGAACAAGTTCCATTAAGCTGAACTTTCTCTCTTTCACCACATTCAGCTCTCTGAAAGTCAGTGGAAACATGAAGTGGATATCCAGGTTGCTTTTGTCTTCAGCCCAGTCCAGAGTCAACTTCTGTGTTAACACTGTTTTCCCGATGCCAGCCACTCCCTTTGTCATCACTGTTCTGATTGGTCCATCTCTTCCAGGTGAGCCTTTAAGGATGTCTTCTGCTCTGATGATTGTTTCTGCTCTGTCTGCTTTCCTGGATGCTGCTTCAATCTGTCTGACCTCATGTTCATCATTGACCTCTGCAGTTCCTCCCTCTGTGATGTACAGCTCTGTGTAGATCTCATTCAGGAGGGTCGGCTGTCCTGCCTTAGCGATGCCCTCAAAAACTCTCTGGAACTTCTTCTTCAGAGAAGATTTAAGTTCACGTCTGCAAACTGCAGGAAGTTCTGAATGAAAACACAAGAAAGAAAGAGTGAAGTAGAAGTAACCTGGAATTTAAAGCACCAAAGTAGCAATAAAGTGAAGGTGACAGTTTGTCCCCTAAAGACTGATTGTGTGAAGATATTCTTCTTTAGTAATCTTTAGTCTTTAGTAAGACTTTAGTAAATGTTCTGTTGATCAGCAGCTTCAGTCTTTACACAAATCCTCTTACTGCTCTGCAGACAGTCAGCCAGCTTCTCCTGCTTCATCCTCCTCAGGAACAACACTGTGATCTGCTGAAACATCTCTCTGCTGCTCCTCTCATCTTCATCATCACCCTCCAACTCCTCCTCATCCTCCCTCTGACTCTCTGAGGAGCATTCTGGGTAATCTGGTCTCACAAGCTTCTGCATCTTCTTCAGCTCCTTCTTCACAAAAGTCACCATGTTGTCCTCCAGCAGCTGGAACAGAGAAATGTTTCAATGAGTCCATCAGAGTCAAATCACAGAGCCAAACATCAGATCCATGTTGGACACACTGACAGTCCACTGGTTACTGTTACCACTCTGGCTCAACAAGTGGCAACAAAGATGGGGAGACCACACAAAAGTCAAAGGTTTAACAAAAGATTTATTTAAACAATAAAACGTCTAAGTGTAAGGTGTAGTGCATGTGGTGTGTGGATGTGTAGATAAATCAAACTAAACCAGAAGGAGACAGCATGGTGGCCAGGGAGCAGGAGCAGAGACAGAACAGGTGTGACAGATATGCCTAAATTGCCCAGATTAGGAGGAGGGGCCATAGCCCACCTGCACAGAGGGAGATGGGAGAGGAGCAGCTGCAAAGGCCCTGGGGCCGTCACACCCCCTCCCACAAAAAAAGGGCCCCTTGAAGGGCACCGTCTCCAAATTAGAGCATACACTTTCAATAATGCCGGATTTCCTCCAGCAGCGAGCCAGAGAAAGCGCACTCAAAGGACAAGGACCAGGGGGACCAGGCAAGGCAACCATAAGAACCAGGAACCCAGGACACCAGGACACAACCAGACAGACCCCGGGACAGCAGCAGACATCAGGAATCACCAGCAGCAGATGGACAAATGGACACCAGTCCTGAAGACCCCACAGGTGTCCAAAAACGCTGCTTCAGATCAGGTCCGGCCCAGAATTCAAAACACTAACTTCCAGCTCAACCACTCCAACTCAGCAGCCTTGGCGCCTAGGAGTGAATTAAGAGGAAGAGAGGAGAGACTAGAGATGGGATGAACAACAGATTACAGAGGGGCACGGGACAGAGCGTCCGCCAACACATTCTCTTTGCCTTTAATATGTCTGATGTCTAAATGATATGGTTGCAGAAATAGTGCCCAGCGCATTAACCTCTGATTTGGATTTTGTAGAGAATTTAGAAAGGTTAAAGGATTGTGATCCAAATACACAGTGACTGAAGAACTAGACTCAATGTAAACTTGAAAATGCTGTAAAGCCAGGATCAAAGCAAGAGCTTCTTTTTCTATAACTGAATAATTCAGCTGACATGAATTGAACTTTTTAGAGAAGAAGCTAACAGGGCGGTCCACTCCATTGTCATCTGACTGTAGCAACACTGCTCCTGCTCCTACATGGCTAGCATCAACATGTAGCTTGAATGGCTGATCGAACCTGGGAGCAAGGAGAACAGGAGATGAACAAAGGAGGGCCTTAATTTCATCCAAAGCTTGCTGACAAGACTGAGACCAAACAAATTTTACTTTGGATTTAAGCAAATCTGTTAAAGGAGCTACAACACTGGAAAAGTTTCGACAGAAACAACGATAGTAACCCACAAGGCCTAAGAATCTCATGAGTTCTTTCTTTGTAGTTGGAGTAGGAAACTGAGAAACTTCTGTGACTTTTGCTATTACAGGCCGTACTTGACCCTGTCCCACAACTTTTCCCAAGTATGTAACAGTAGCTTTAGCAAAATCACACTTGGCTAAATTTAAAGTAAGGTTCCCATTAGCCAAACGATCAAACAGTGCCCGAATTTGGTCTAAATGTTCATCCCAAGTATTGCTGTATACAACAACATCATCTAAGTAAACCGCGCAGCCCTTTAAACCACTGACAAGATGATTCATTAAGCATTGAAATGTTGCTGGAGCATTTCTTAAACCAAAACCCATGACTGTATAGGAAAACAAGCCGGATGGAGTGATAAAACTTGAAATTTCCTGTGCTCTTTGAGTTAAAGGCACTTGCCAATACCCTTTCAGAAAATCTAGCTTACTTACAAACTGAGCACTTCCGACTTGGTCAACACAATCCTCAACTCTTGGCAACGGAAATGAGTCAGGTTTGGTTACCGCATTAACTTTACGGAAGTCTGTGCACATGCGTGGTGACTTGTCTGACTTCTGCACGGTAAGGCAGGGAGACGCTCAGCTGGAAGCAGATGGAACAGCCAGATTATTATCAAGCATATATTTCACTTCTTTGTCAATAACCTTCTGCTTTTCCTGTGAGACACAGAAAAATCTTTGTCTGATCGGCTTAGCATGACCAACATCTATGTTGTGTTCTATTAGATTTGTCCTAGTGGGTGTGTCCCCAAACAAGGATGGATAATCTTGAATTAGCTGTGATAATTGTACTGCTCTTTTGTTTGGCAAGTGGGACAAGAGAGAGTTTAAATTTTCTAATGTTTCAGAATTTTTTAAACGACCAGAAAGAATAGCCTCATCTGGCATTGCCACTTCCTCCCCCCCATGAAGAGCTGACTGATGTACCTCACAGGCAGTCATTACAGTTCCCATAACCAAAGACTCACGCTCAAAATAGGGTTTTAGGAGTTAATATGGCACAACTGTTGCTGCTTTTTCCTATCAGGAGTTTCAATTAGATAGTTAAGGTCTGAAAGCTGTTTCACTACTGTGTAAGGACCATGAAACTTTGCCTGAAATGGTGACCCCCACAATAGGCAACAGTGCTAGAACTTGATCGCCTTCACAAAACTGATGCTTTTCAGAATGTTTATCATACCAAGTTTTCATTTTGTTTTGAGATTTAGCCAAATTTTGTTTAGCCATTTGACCTGCTGTATAGAGACGATGGCGAAACCCATTGACATAGTCCAACAGATTAGCTGGAGGTTCATCTTTGGACCAATTATCATGCAGAACTGCCAATGGACCCCGGACTTTATGGCCAAAGACAAGGTCTTTAGGACTGAACCCAGTACTCTCTTGACAAACTTCCCTAGCTGCAAGTAATAACCATGGTAAACCCTCTTCCCAGTCTTTGTTCAACTCCGTGCAATAGGAGCGCAACAGTGATTTTAAGGTTTGGTGAAACCTCTCTAATGTTCCTTGGCTTTGTGCGTGATAAGCTGAAGCCTGATTGTGTTTTATGCCAAGTTGTTGTAGAACTTGAGCAAAAAGGTGAGAAGAGAAATTTGAACCCTGATCACTCTGAATGATTTTTGGAATCCCAAAGATAGCCATGAACTGAGTCAATGCTTTAACAACAGACTTTGCAGTTATGTTACGTAAAGCATAAGCTGCTGGATAGCGGGTTACCAAACACATTACTG
Organism: Acanthochromis polyacanthus; assembly: GCF_021347895.1. Lineage (NCBI taxonomy): Eukaryota > Metazoa > Chordata > Actinopteri > Pomacentridae > Acanthochromis > Acanthochromis polyacanthus. The sequence continues at coordinate 3,498,294 of NC_067134.1, read as the reverse complement.
TTAGTAAATATTGAGAACCAGATTTTGATAACAGGCCGACGCAATCAATTATCAAATGTTCAAATGGATTTTCAATCGCAGGTACTGGACGAAGCGGTGCTGGTTTAATAGACTGATTTGGTTTACCTGTGAGTTGACATGTATGACAAGACTTAATAAATGATGCAACATCACGTTTTAAATGAGGCCAAAAAAATAAAAATAACAGAGAATATGCTGATATGTTTTGTTAACTCCTAGGTGACCTGTTTGATTGTGGGAACAAGATAACACTTTCTCTCTGAATTTGGAAGGAACTACAATTTGAAAAACTGGATTTCCCAGGAGATCCGTTCCTTGAAGAATCCACTTTCTCACCAGTACCTCATCCTGTAGAAAATACCCAGATGCTGAACTTTTTTGCTTCCTGAGTGGGCTGCACCTGGTTAAACAGTTCACCCAGAGACACATCTGCTCTTTGTTCTGTGACCAATTCCTGCTGAGAAACAGAAAGAGACTCAGGTAGTTTAAAATCAAGTTTGAAATCACAATCTTCAGTATCCAACTTAGCCTTCGTCAGGGCTCTGGTGAGAGCACAAACTGTGAACACCTCTGGAAAGTTCCTCTCACAGTCATCTGGTTCCTTCAGTTGAGCTGAAACTTTGACAGGACCCCCAGAAGGCCAAACTCGGCCACCAGCCAAGTCATTACCTAAGATTACATCTACGCCCTCTAATGGAAGAGCTGGTCTAACTGCAATGTCAACATCTCCCTCAATAAATCCACAAGTCAGGAAAACTTTGTGCAATGGGGCACTCAAAGGAACCAAACTAACCCCACTCACTATCACACAGTCCCCTGTATCACTCCTTTCTGAAAATGGCAACACTGAAGACCTAATGAATGACTCTGTTGCTCCTATATCTCTCAAAATCTTCACTGGCACTTTACAATCACTATCATCTAAGGATACAAAACCATCTGAAACAAAAGCTTCAAATCCTGAGAAGTCTTGAGACCTAACCTCTGAAACTGGAGAAAGTTTTCTTCTAGCCAATGCTGTAAATGCAGCAGGTTTAACTTTAGCATTAGAAGGACCACCTCTGTTTCGCAAACCAGGACATTCAGACTTCCAATGACCCCTTTCATGGCAATAGTTACACTGTAAATCAAAATTTGACTTTGAAAAACGATTGGGCCTGGGAGACTCAAACCTACTAAATTTAGAAAGATTTGCAGGTCTAGCTGTACCAAAATCTGTGGGATAGTTTCTACGACTTTTACCTTTGTGTGCTAAAATATACTCATCGGCTACAGTTGCAGCTTCAGAAACTGTCGAAACCCCTCTCTCAATTATGTGAGTAGCAACCTCTGGTGGAACACAATCAATAAACTGCTCAAGTACTATCAAGTCACAAAGTTCTTCATATGCTCTAACATCTAATGCAGAGCACCACCTATGAAAATGTTTTGTCACATCCCTGGCAAACTCCACATTTGACTGCTTTTCAGCTTTTCTCCATGACCTGAAACGCTGTCTATAGGCCTCTGGAATTAACTCATAAGCCTTCAACACAGCCTCTTTAACAGTTTTGTAGACCCTACTTTCAGGTTCACTCAGAGCTGAATATGCTGCCTGAGCCTTCCCTGTAAAGACTGACTGCAACATAACTACCCTTTCTTAATCAGGCCACCCTCTTGAATTAGCAACCCTCTCAAAAAGTGAAAAAAATGTATCTGGATCACTCTCTTCAAACCTAGGAACAAGACGCAAATTGGACACCAAATCAAATTCTCTCCGTTGACCAGTACTTTCAGAGTTCCTTCTTAACTTGTCCTGCTCTAATTGAACTCTTTCCCTCTCAAGTGCAAGCCTCACCTGCTCCATGGCCATTTTTTCCTTTCTCCATCTCTAACTTAAGCAACTCCCTTTTCTGTTCAAAAGTTAAAGAAAAATTTTCCCCCAAAGTTCCATCTTTACTTGGCAAACCCCCCCCCCCCGATGAACCAAAACAGACCTCAAACACATCTTAATTTCATCTTAACTTTCTTTCTCCAACATCAATGCCATAGTGCTGAACTAGCTGTAAAAGTTGGTCCTTGGTGCAACTATTGAGCAGCTCTTCTGATGGCAATTGAAAAAAAATCTTCCCCTGAAGCCATAGTGGGAAAAAAACTGAAGCAAAACAAAACAGCACTATGAAATGAGGCTCCCCCCGCTAACTGCCTAACCAAAACTAACTAACTCAACCCTAGTCTTCACACAGTTCTGCAGCAGGTACTTACACTGCATGAAAGGGGGGATTTTTGACAGTTAACGACACTGAAAATTTCCGTGGAATTTCAAATTAACGGCAACAAACAGCAGTTTGAGGAAGCACAAAAAACTACTGAGAATTGTCAGGAATTGAGATGAACGGCTGATCTCCAAGGGGGGGGGGGGGGGACTTTCCAGTTTCACTGAAAATGCTGTGAGCTATACAAATGCAAATCAGACTGATGGGTGTGTGTCTGTGGTGGAAGGGTTGGTGGGTGTGAAGTGTAAGGTAGGGGGTTGGGGGTGGGGTTGACTTTTCACACTTGAACTGGTTTTTAGAGAAAAAGGACCCTACACAAACAAAACTATACAGTATATACTTTATTTGAATCAGGGTTCATACAGCTTTTATAAAAGTAAAATCAAAGCGCATCACAGGCACTTAAAGCTCGTGTCCGGAGTTTAAATCGCAGCGTCTCCCAAAACACTGTTGGTCCCACCCTCCCTCTGATTTCGCCCCTTTATTTGTGCACGTGCGCAGTACCTGAGAGGAGTGCCCGGAGTGCTGCAGCATCTTGCCTGTTTTGCTGTTTTCCACTCTTCTACATTTAGTACATTTAGTAAATAATAAAGGAATTACGTTAGAATGCTGTATTGAGTCTAACTTGTCCTAATACCAAAATAACATGAATCTGCTAGGACGAACGAGTAAAGTTTCAATATGTGATTACACTCGTGTATCCCTCTCGATGACGTTGTTTATCAAACTTAGTGCATTTACGCGTGTATATGTGTTACATTGTTTATTTATTTCTATCCAGAGTTCAGAATTGCATGACTCCTCTGACGAAGAGTATGTCCCAGACGCCCCAACATCTTCCTCCAGAGGTCGGGCATCTAAACGAAGCCGTCAGGCGGGCTATGGAGGCCGTGGTCGGGGAGCGACGCGAGCACCCCGAGCCAAAAAAACGTCCTGCAGTCTCTTGGCCTGACAAGCCATGGGATTGGTAACTTTTCTGGAAGTTGCTGATCTCTGATGCTCTCTCCTCCACAAGCAAAACAAATGTGCGCACGGTTGCGTAGTGCGTAGCTCGCCCACCTCTGCATGGGCTTGTTTGCTGTGCGCGTAACCGTTGATTGACAGCATGACAAAGCGGAAGCTCGAACTTGATTGGTCGGCAGCGACCGGCGCTTTTTGGAATAACATGGGGGTCTATGAGAGGAAGGCGGAGCTCATGAATAAATTTTCATATCGCGTCATACTAACATATTATAGTATCGAACTAGACTAACACATTTAAGCTTTGTTAAACAATGATACATAAATTGAAAACAAACGGAAACTCCGGACACGAGCTTTAACACTGTCAAAATCCTACATCTCAAACTCCATGCAGAGCAGCATGACTACAGTCACCTTTTCTCTTGTGTTGCTTAACTGTACAGTGAATCTGTTTACCACACATCTGCCAGCGATGCCCTCAACAGGTACTTGAACATTAACATATTGACAACTTACACACGTGGACAAAATTGTTGGTACCCCTCAGTTAAAGAAGGAAAAACCCACAATTCTCACTGAAATCACTTGAAACTCACAAAAGTAACAATAAATAAAATTTATTGAAAATTAAATAATCAAAATCAGCCATCACTTTTGAATTGTTGATTAACATAATTATTTAAAAAAACAAACTAATGAAATAGGGCTGGACAAAAATGGTGGTACCCATAACTTAATATCCTTCCACATATGTTCAATGGGATTCAGATCTGGGCTCATAGAAGGCCACTTTAGAATAGTCCAACGCTTTTCTCTCAGCCATTCTTGGGTGTTTTTGGCTGTGTGTTTTGGATGGTTGTCCTGTTGGAAGACCCATGACCTGCGACTGAGACCAAGCTTTCTGACACTAGGCAGCACATTTCTCTCCAGAATGCCTTGATAGTCTTCAGATTTCATCGTACCTTGCACACTTTCAAGACACCCTGTGCCAGATGCAGCAAAGCAGCCCCAAAACATTACTGAGCCTCCTCCATGTTTCACCGTAGGGACAGTGTTCTTTTCTTCGTATGCTTGGTTTTTGAGTCTATGAACATAGAGTTGATGTGCCTTACCAAAAAGCTCCAGTTTGGTCTCATCTGTCCAAAGGACATTCTCCCAGAAGCTTTGTGGCTTGTCAACATGCATTTTTGCAAATTCCAGTCTCGCTTTTTTATGAGTTTTTTTCAGCAGTGTCCTCCTTGGTCGTCTCCCATGAAGTCCACTTTGGCTCAAACAACGACGAATGGTGCGATCTGACACTGATGTACCTTGGCCTTGGAGTTCACCTTTAATTTCTTTGGAGGTTGCTCTGGGCTCTTTGGATACAATTCGAACGATCCGTCTCTTCAATTTGTCATCAATTTTCCTCTTGCGGCCACGTCCAGGGAGGTTGGCTACTGTCCCGTGGGTCTTGAACTTCTGAATAATATGAGCCACTGTTGTCACAGGAACTTCAAGCTGTTTAGAGATGGTCTTATAGCCTTTACCTTTAAGATGTTTGTCTATATTTTTTTTCGGATGTCCTGGGACAATTCTCTCCTTCGCTTTCTGTTGTCCATGTTCAGTGTGGTACACACCTTTTCACCAAACAGCAGGGTGACTACTTGTCTCCCTTTAAATAGGCAGACTGACTGATTATGAGTTTGGAAACACCTGTGATGTCAATTAAATGACACACCTGAGTTAATCATGTCACTCTGGTCAAATAGTTTTCAATCTTTTATAGAGGTACCATCATTTTTGTCCAGGCCTGTTTCATTAGTTTGTTTTTTTAAATAATTATGTTAATCAACAATTCAAAAGTGATGGCTGTTTTTGATTATTTAATTTTCAATAAATTTTTATTTATTGTTACTTTTGTGAGTTTCAAGTGATTTCAGTGAGAATTGTGGGTTTTTCCTTCTTTAACTGAGGGGTACCAACAATTTTGTCCACGTGTGTAAGTGCGATTTTATTAACTCAATCATGCCAGATGGAATAGCCTTCACAATAGTAACAAATTCTCTGTATTTGACTGGAAAGGCTTTAGCCTTTAGGAAGTTTTCATAGCTATAAAGACTTCCATTATCATCAAATAAGGATGTCACAAAGATTATGTCCCTCCCAATCCAGCTCTCATTATATACACTTTTGTTTTTAACAGTAATTTGCCCATTGTGCCAAAGTATTTCTTTATGTGGAGAAAAGTTGTGAACATAACACAATTTCCAAGAAAGTAATGCCTGCTGATAATACTTTGAGAGTTTCAGTGGCAATTTAGAAACTGAGAAGTTGCAGCTCATTAGAAATTGTAAGCCTCCTACTTTTTTAAATACATTGTGTGGAATAAAATTCCAGAGTGATTCTGGTAGCTCCAAACATTTTTTAAGCCATGTAAATTGAAGGTAGAATTTAAGTGAAAACACTTTTAAAATTCTAAACCTCCTTCTGCTGCCTGGAGAAGTCTTTTTTTTTTTTTTTTTTTGACTGTGGCCACACAAAGCAGGCCTGGAGAAGTCCGCTACTTTCAGAAATGCTGCGTCACTGACGTCATCAAGTTAGAGTTGCTCGTCCAATCACACGCGTCGTCTCGCAAGAACCACGCGATAAACGAACGGACAAAGAAGTGGTCTTTGTTATGTGAGTTTCTACAATGGCGGCCCGGTATCGCCAGTCTCACTACAGGCTCCTCGTATGGAACAGCCTGGACATGACCGACTGGTATCAATCAGACCCGCGACAGACACTGAGAAGAAACTTTTTGAGCGTTATCAGCGGGCTGTCTGCCAGAGAGCACCGCTGGAGGAGAAGCTGGAGGAGAAGCTGGAGCGGTGTCTGAGCTGCAGGAGAGGATGTCCGCCATGGAAGCCCAAATAAACACTTTCTCCAGCGCGAGGGTGGCGAGGAAATTCAGCGGAAAAGAGCAGAGCACAGTCCTAAAATTGTGGTAAGGATATATTCCATTTGTAGGATATTTTTTTTTGAGTTTTGGTGCAATTTTCTGAATTGGTAACGTTAAGCAGTGATATGTCGTCCTCCATCTTCTCCAAGCTAATAACAGCTTCATTTTACTCTTTTCCAGTCGCTTGTAAAACCCATTACTCTGCGCAGGAATTTCCGCTATAGTCAACCCGACATGGCGGATCAGGCGGAGGCCATTAAGTCATCTGCCCGGAGTCGGCAGAGAAGAAAGAGAGTAAGAGATATTACTTTGATTCATTTGATTACAGTTTCATTCATGGGAGTGTGTGTTTTATATAAAATGTGGTTAGAATAGTATTGCTGGTCTCTATGATATTATTTTTCTGTTACATTAGTAAATGTATTGATTTCTTGTACTGATTGTGTTCACAGCTGCTGGATGCCAGGAAGACGGTCCTTGCTCCAGACGAACAGGAGTTCTGGAATGGCATCACAGCGGACATGATGTCGGATGAGGAGGACGGCAGTGTAGATGGCGTGCATGGATGGATTGTGCGGCCTCCATCCTTCCGCAGCCAGGAGCTTTCCAACTTGTGTGCTGCCCTACAGGCCAGGCTGGAAGCTGATGGAAGGTACACAGCTCTTCATCACAGACGTTTTTACAATGGACAGCCGTCTGAAAGACTGAAGCCATTGAAATACAACAGGGCAGCAGCGAGGAAACATGTAATTCCAGAGCTGATGCCTGAGACCAGCCCGGAGTGACAGATCAACTATATTTTAGTTTTTGTTTTGAAATGTATATATTTTTTTGGAACTTTGAACAATTCTATTTCATTTTTTTCATTTTAATTTTTTTGTATTTTTTTTTTAAAGAACAGCTTATTTTAATTTTGATTTCGGATTACTGAAACTGTAGACTGTTCAATAAAGCGCTTGTTTTTCAACATGTCTCAAAATGTCATTTTTTAGCCCATTGGTTAACAACAACAAGTATGCAGGTTAGCTAAGTAGACACTTTACATGGCCCATATTTATTAATGCCTTATTAAAATATTCATAATAATAAGCATTATTATTATTATTGTGTGTGAGGGGGGATGAGGAGGTGGGGAATGAGGTGGAGGGGGGATTTCATGGCCCAGGGGTTGACCAATAGCAACAGATCTTTCAACCAATCATGACAGGTTTTTTCTGTTGCCATGTCTTGTTTCATCCAATCAGTGACCCGAGTCACGCTAGACAGGAAGGCTGGATGCTAATTAGTTTTCACACCTCTGCCATACCCCAGGTGCGAAGTCTCACTTCCCCCCTTGTCCCCAGGTGCGATGTCACCCCCCCCCCCCCTCCCCACACACCCACCCCCCACCCCACAAATCCATTTCATTTTAGGGCATTCTCAGGACGTTCTGAGTGGTTGTTCACACCCTGAGAACAGCCAAGAACTGTTGAGAACTAGGTAGGTTTTCCGGAATTCTCAGGGTCGATAATCTGGCTTTTCATGCAGTGTTATGCACTCAAAACCAGTGGAACCTGGAGGTGCTCCCAAGAACACACGTACAGAAACTGCACAGTGAACACTAACCGCTTCCCCGTGACTCAACAGAAAATAGGCTTAACCAAAAGAGCAAGCCCCAAAGGCCTACAAGAGAAAGCCCCAATTCTAGCAAGTGCTTCAAAAAAATTGGTCAAAACAAGTTCCAAGTTACCAAAAAACAACTCAAAGGCTTCAAAACTATAACCAAAAACAAAGAGGTTTTGCCACTAAATCTACTCCAACCCATAACCAACCATGCTGCCCCAAACTAAAGTACAAACTACAACCCCAAACCATCACAAAATGTTACAAAATCTGATCAAACTTAACCTAAACATGTGTGATCTCCCCAAAACCAAGGTTAAACACAATACTAAACCTAAAATTCAACTAAATTTAACAACGTATTGTGCAAAAATAATTTGACAAACTCACCTAACCCAGGTTTTGTCTCTGGTGACGAGCCCCCACTTGTTACCACTCTGGCTCAATGAGTGGCAACAAAGATGGGGAGACCACACAAAAGTCAAAGGTTTAACAAAAGATTTATTTAAACAATAAAACATGTAAGTGTAAGGTATAGTGCATGTGGTGTGTGGATATGTAGATAAATCAAAGTAAACCAGAAGGAGACAGCATGGTGGCCAGGGAGCAGGAGCAGAGACAGAACAGGTGTGCCAGATCTGCCTAAATAGCCCAGATTAGGAAGAAGGGCCATAGCCACACCCAACCGGCACAGCCCACCTGCACAGAGGGAGATGGAAGAGGAGCAGCTGCAAAGGCCCTGGGGCCGTCAAATCATAAATAAAATAAAATGCAATAAAAACAATTTGACATTTTTCACAAAAAATAAAATACATTAAAAACAAATACACAAGGCCATTAAAAGAAGCATTAAAGAGCAGCATGGAGACGCCTGAACACAACAGATGGAGAACAACTTGTTGTCCATGAACTCACCATGAATATGGAGTCCAGGTGAGGCTGCTGGACAGACTGAGCTCTGGGAACCTCTGAGTTCTGCTGCTCCACTCTGTGGATCAACATCAACAGTTAACTCTCACTTTATCACACAGAGACAAAAACCAGCTGAAGGTCCATGGTGTTCATTAGAGATTCCAACATTAGTCTGTTTTCCACTGCAGGAGCCTTCTGTTCATTTTGGCTCATCATCAATCTTTGTTCTGACCACAGGAACCATCCCTGTAGAACCTCTTTCTGGACTGTTTCTAGGAGTTCAAAGTTCCTGCTCCAGGGTTGGAACTTCTGAGAGAACCTGGAAAACTGTTCTGTAGGTCTTGATGGTGACTGATTAAACTCCGAGGACAAGAAGAACCATTTTTATGTCCTCTCCATCCTCATCCAGCATCAGTTGTCTCCATCAGCAAGGTAGAATTCACCCTATAGGCTAACATGTAGGGTAATATGTAGGCAAACATACAAGCTAACATGTAGGCAAACAGGTTAATATAACAGACTAACATGCAGGCTAACATACATGCTAACATACAGGCTAACATGTTGGCAAACAGGCTAATATAACAGACTAACATGCAGGCTAACATACATGCTAACATACAGTGGGGAAAATAAGTATTGAACGCGTCAACTTTTTTCTCATCACATTTATTTCCAAAGATGCAATTCAAACAAAATTTCTTCCAGACATTGATATTAACTCAAATACTCCACACATGAAAGGAAATCATGACATTCAAGTCCATGAATAATGATTATGTGGAATTAAGTACAATAACACAGGAAAAAAGTATTGAACACACCATGGAAAGGCTGTATACTTTGGCAAGGAAATGCACCATACCACCTGAAATCTGTCAATAATTATTACTTGAACTTCCAATTAGTGCAAACCAACATCAGCTGGGCTAAAGCAAATTGATGGTCCTGTAAAAAAGGTCGTTTTTTTCACCAAGCAGTTAAATACGACACACCTCATGATGGGTAAAGGCAAAGAGTTCTCTGAAGACATTCGCAACCTGATTGTTGCTCAGCATCAGAATGGAACTGATTACAGACTTATATCAAAGCACCTGAATATTCCAGTCAGCACCGTTGGGGCCATTATTCGCAAGTGGAAGAAGCACCACCTTACCATCAACAGGCCACGCACAGGAGGTCCTTGCAATATTTCTGACCAGGGAGTCAGAAAGATAGTCAGACTAGTACTCAACGAGCCAAGGACCACCCTGAAAGTGCTCCAGAAAGACTTGGAGGCAGCAGGTACAATTGTTACAGAGAAAACGATAGGCAATGCACTCCACCGCCATGGCCTCTATGGACGCTCAGCCAGCAAGACTCCATTCCTCAAGAAAAGACATGTTGAAACTCGTTCAAAGTTTAAAACAGGATCTTGACAAGCCTGTAGAATACTGGGAGAATGTGTCCGGTCAGATGAGACCAAAATTGAACTTTTCGGCTGTCATACTACATACCATGTTTGGAGGAGAAATGGCACTGCACATCACCCAAAAAACACTATACCAACAGTGAAATTTGGAGGTGGAAGCATCATGGCATGGGGTTGTTTCTCATCTCATGGTACTGGCAAACTTCATATAATTGACGGAGCAATGAATGGAGCCATGTATTGGGAAATTCTTGATATGAATCTGCTACCATCCATCAGGATGATGAAGATGAGACGTGGCTGGACCTTCCAGCAGGACAACGATCCAAAGCACACGGCAAAGTTGACTCTCAAATGGTTTCAAAAAAGAAAATCAATCTGTTAGAATGGCCTAGTCAATCACCTGACTTAAATCCAATTGAACATTTGTGGAAAGAACTCAAGAAAAGGGTTCACCAGAGGGCACCAAAGAATATTCAAGATTTAAAGACAATCTGTGCCGAGGAATGGGCCAAAATCACACCTGAGCAGTGTGGGCGATTAGTTAAAACATAAAAGAAGCGCCTGGAAGCTGTCATTGCAAACGAAGGCTTCTCCACCAAGTATTAGATGAGTCTCAGTTAGCGTGTTCAATACTTTTTTCCTGTGTTATCTCACTTAATTCCACATAATCATTATTTATGGACCTGAATGTTGTGGTTTCTTTTCATGTGTGGATTATTTGAGTTAATATCAATGTCTGGTAGAAATTTTGTTTGAATTGCATCTTTGGAAATAAATGTGATGAGAAAAAAGTTGATGCGTTCAATACTTATTTTCCACACTGTACAGGCTAACATGTTGGAGAACATTCAGGCTAATATACAGGCTAACATGTAGGCTAACATGCAGGGTTACATTTAGGCTAACATGTAGGTCAACATGTAGGCAAACATGCAGGCTAACAAGGCTTATATGATCACAGAACTGGAGTTTTGTCCAGCAAAACGATTCCTTGATATTTTAGTGAACTCAGAGTTCTTGCTGTGATCCACCTGGTTCTGTTTTTAATGTCTCCGTGGATGATGTTCACATTATTGGCAGTACTTCTTGAAAACATTTGTTCTGTTCGATGAGGAGCCAATCTGCTATCAAGCTAGCAGCTCTGAACCCTTATTCTGAACATCTTACCTCTCTGCAGCAGGACCTGGTTCTCCTTTAAAATGAATAGGATGATCCTTAGACCGGTCACTCTGGAAGGACACACAGCTGGATCTCGGTCCAGGTTCAGGTCCAGAGGACTCTGGTCTCTGATGGATTCTGGTAAATAGAGAGGAAGATCACCAGGTAGGAAAAATCATGTAGCAGAGTTTCAGAGTGATTTAATGATGGAACATATTTGGAACAATGATAGAACATTTGACACAACAGTCAGTAGTTTGATTTCACAGCTTACTTCTTCTTTTTTCTTCGTTTCTTCTTTCCTCTTACTTCAGGACCTTGTTCTCCTTTAAAGTCAATAGATTGATGCTTAGACCGGTCACTCTTTAAGGACACACAGCTGGATGGAGGTGGAGGTGGACATCCAGGTCCAGGTCCAGGTCCAGGTCCAGGTGGATTCCTGTAAATAATGATGCAGCCGTGATGTGATGCTGAGCTCTGACATGCAGCAGAGTCCTGGACAGTTCGAGATGGTGGTCTCACCTCTGAGCTTTGCTCTGGTTCTCCTGTTCCCCACACAGAGAGCTTTGAGAGGGAGGGACTCCCTCCTCTCTGTCCTCACACTCATCCATGATGCTCAACTCACAGCAGCTCACACACACTTTCTACCTTCACCTGCACAGGAAACAAACGTCATTCATCCACTCAGATCCTCCTGGAGAAGATCAGCTGCTGCACTTCTACTATCAGTCCAGCAGATGGAGTCATGGAGCTGCAGAGACTCAAAGAAACCGAAAGTAAAAAAGACATGATGCAGCAGTTTGGATTGTGAAGAAACAAAGCAACATCAGCAGCTCATCAAACTGACTCAAGTCCATCAATAATCTCATAGAAATATTGACTGATTGCAGTCAATCAATAAGCTAATAATCATATTGATCCATGTTTAAACAGCAGTCATCCACAGTTTGTGCTGAAATAAGAAGTGAACATGTAGAAACTTGACAGAGCAGAAACAAACAGCAACATTACTGAAGTTAAAGCAGCAAACAAAGCAAACTTACACTTTATTCAAAGCGCTGAAGAAGAAGAAGAAAGTTTCCAGTCCACTCCTGGATGCTCAGACATCTGATCTGTTGACTGGAACCAGTCAGGACTCCACCTTTGAGGAAGCAGCAGGCAGACTTTCACAATAAGAGCACATTCTACAGGCTGATTCCCACTCATTTCATGTGACCGATTAGTTCAACATTCAACCTTTTTCATGTCCCTCAACATCCAACACAACTTGTACAAACCCTGTGCTTCATGAAACCAGAAGCTTCCATCAGGCTGTAAATCCCTGACAGTTAACATTCCCTAGAATGGAATCACTGGGACAGAACCAACATCAGCAGAGATCACACTGATGCACATTTCCCTCAACATGTCTGCTCTCAGTCTCATTTAATGCTGCATTTAAGAAACATCTGAACATTTCTAGCATTTGGTTTCTTCAAAGTGGATCAGGTGAACTTTATTTCACTTTAAATCTTTTCACCTCTGCTAGACAGATCAGATCACAGGTAGTGATTGACAGATAATAAGAACAACTCATGTTTAGAACTGCCTGACAAACAAAAACAATATTTACTGATAAAACACATTGATGTCTGCATCAGTTTGAGAACTCCTGCTGGTTGGGAACACCCCAACATGTCTGAACATTTGGTTTAAATTTATGTACAGAGTCAAATCCACAACCAATAACATGAAATAACCCCACAAAAATGAAAAAAATCACCACAAAAAAGTGCAAAATCACTTTTAAAAATGCATTTAAAAAAAACAAAAAGACATAAAATTTCCATGAAAGCACTCAAAATTACGGAGCCCCGGAAGGGACATGGAAGAAAAAAATCAGGAAGAATCCTGAGAAACACATCGATTGGACATTAGCTCTTCAGAGTAGCGACCTATCTTCATCGTAGTCACGGGCAACGGCGATTACGTCTGATAGTCCTTGGGCCAGGACCCAAAATTTCAGATATCGGTACCACCTGAGATGACCAATTCTTTTTGGTATTTTTAACTTGCTATATGCCTCTAGTTTGCATTTTGATATGATAGCCCTTGCATACTCACAGCTAAATATATGTTATCACTCGTTTAATGGACATGACCCACAATGAAATGCATGGAGTCTGAGCCAAAAGTCCTATCAACACGACAGGACAATTTGATGGGATTTTTCTTCATTGCTAAAAAATATGAAACACCACATGCTACACATGACCTGAATAATAACTTTACAGCTCAGAATGATACTATAACAAACATGAGACTGAGATTTCATTGCTGTGGTAACAAGATTATCTGTAAGCAGGACGGGACAATAAAATAGTGAAAATTTGACCAACAATTTCAAAGTTAAATTCTATTGAAATTTAAAAAAAAAAGACAAACCATGTCTTGTGATTTGTGGTCAGTGTGAGACAGCAGACTATAATTTCCAGTTAAACATACAAAATACCTTTTAAATGGTGTCAAAACTGTCAAAATTGTGATGACAAGTTAAAAAAATATAACCCAATTATAACAGACTGCTACCAGAATTCATCATATGTCAAAACACTATTTCAAAGACTATTTCCATTACAAAGCTGAATTTTCAAATGCTTTTGCAGTTTTGATTTTAATTACATTTTTATCAGTTCCATCCTGTTGTGCTGTGTGGTAATTCTCTGAGAACAGTACAGAGTTATAATGAGATGAAAACATAAAATACAGGGAGAAGTCATTTCTTACACGTACCAGTATCAGATAAAACAAAGGCAGTCATTCAAGTTAATTCAAAGTTAATCCTAGAAAAGGAAAGGATATTACCATGGTTAATTGATCTAATTCATCTTAATTAACCTTAATTAGAACTGTAAAAGGCAACCTGCATAACTAGACTTCTCAGCAGTTTCTTCAAAGGACCTGAAAACAAACATGAAGCACTTTGAATCGCCTCGTTGTTGAAATGTGCTATATAAATAAGTTTGCCTTAGCCTTTGCCTACACCTACCCACCAATAACTCCTTCTATAGGAAAAAAACAAGTGAAGGCAAATACACAGTTACCAAATAAGCAGGAAAAGATGCATTCATTTGGGTCTGATGTTTAATTATTATAATAGATTATATTTACAATATATTTCTCACAGTTTTATTTGATTATTGAGTTATATTAAATGTGACCTTTGCGTACTGCAAGATTTAACCCGCTGAAACCAATTGATGATATTAATGCAATTTATTTTCCTTTTTACAGTTTTTTATGATTGCATAAACACTAAAAACAAAAGAATCACATAATTATCAACACCTTACACTCAAGGAGGAAAAGACGGGACCAGATTTTCACCACTAGAAACACAAAGTCAGCCTCACACTTTTTGCAGAACAATACACACAGTCATTTGCAAAACACTAAACACACTTGCATACATTAGACACAGACGTATATCATGATGTCACTTCCTTGCAATTCCACAGCACTGATGGACAAATCACCACACCCATGAGCCATTTGGTTAAACACCCACATCAGGTGTGCAAACACATGATTGCTTTATTGTAGACATAGATATATACAAACACTAGGGCTGAATCCCAAACCGCCCCCTACACACTATCCCTACACACTACCCCTCCGTTTGCGCGTTCCCGCGGAGGGTCTTCCATATTAAGGGCCGTCCCAAACCGCGTAGTGCGGAGGGGGAGTGGACTGTTCAGCCCTTAAATAGCGAGTCTGCATCGATGCTCACTCTGGACAACTTTTTCAGGAAGTGCAACGTCGAAATGGAGGAGGAAACAAACATATTGATGTGAGTTCCACATGCGTCCTTTATTTCTCCCACACCTTTTTCACACTGACAGAACATCACAAAAAGAGTGATGAAAAAATATAAATCAAAAGAAA
This sequence comes from Acanthochromis polyacanthus, assembly GCF_021347895.1. Taxonomy (NCBI): domain Eukaryota; kingdom Metazoa; phylum Chordata; class Actinopteri; family Pomacentridae; genus Acanthochromis; species Acanthochromis polyacanthus. The sequence continues at coordinate 3,483,125 of NC_067134.1, read as the reverse complement.
CAAATCTTCTTCTCTGCTGACGTTTGATTTAATTGTGCACCCCCTGACACCTTAAAATTTGAACACAACTGACAGAATTCATTTATTCATTTGTTGGATTTGAAATGCCAGATAATAGGATTGGAAAAAATGTGAGTGAAAAAAGTGGGATGCTTTCGTCTTCTGGAAGCAGCAGCGATCCTTGTTAGTTGCAACCTGTGCCACAGCGCTACAGCCATGCACAGTAGGCGTCTTTGTGTTACCATGGCGATGACGTCTTCCGTTTTCCGGTGAGGCGACAGGGCATCCCATTCCTGACGATCGTATTAATACCCTCCCCCTTCAATAATAGGTGCCCTCCACAGCTGCGAGTGTGACTTCTTTTAGAGTGACACTCGGTAGTGGAGGGAGAGTGTGTAAGGGGCGGTTTGGGATTCAGCCTAGATGTCTCAAGGAGGAGTCGGCAGCATCGTCACTTGGCAGCCATCTTAGGACAGGGGACTGCTCTGGCGTGTTGTACTGTAGTTAATGGTAAGGTGGATGATTTCCTCACTTTAACACTCGTAACTCGCTCAATTCTTGATTGATTTACAAATGGTTTAGTTTATTACAAACCTGATTAACGTGGCTATGATTCAGGCTAAATGTTGAAATCGCAGCTTTTCGTTTTGAAAAATGGTTTCACGGTAAATGACAGGTCACTGCTCTGCAGTCAACACTTTGTAAAAGAAGATTTTGACAGGACAGGGCAGACTGTCAGACTTAAAGCTGCTACAGTGCCAAGAATCTTCAACTTCCCTGCTCATCTTCAAAGGGTATGTGCATCATTGGCCACAAGAATTCAAGGTGTTAAAGATGGATAAATCAATATTTAGATATGTGATTTAATGTCCCCTTTCCTAAAGTTTAGGAATAAATAATGTGTTGTATACTACAGAACATTTGATTACTTAACTGTTTATTTTAGCCGGTAACAACAGCAAGCACAACAAGAAGAGCAGAGGAAAGCCTGACCATGGCCCTGGATCCCCCTGATGATGTGAGTATTTGCAGGCATGTGGAATGTCATGAACAAATAAAAGCATCATATGGCTTGTCATTAAACTGTTCATCTCCGTGGTACCCAGGAAGGGTTATGATGGTGTTACTAGAAGAGCCCAGTATTTTTTGAGGTGGTGTTCTGCAGTGGCGGACTGGCACCAAAAAGAGGCCCTGGCAACTTTGACAGAGAGAGGCCACATTCGTCTTCTTCGTCATCTGCAACCAACAGAAACATAAACATTACACTGCCACATAGCATAATAGTATAGCTTACGTAACCAGAACATGAAAAAAATAAATGTTTTACCTTTATGTAGTTACAGTAGCAGGTTGCGCAATAATTTGCTTTTCTCTGCCACTCAATCACATCATCCGAGGACCTTCTCCGTTGCCATTAACATGAAGGCTTCCAAATTTTCCTCTCGCATTCTGCTCCTGAGACGACTCTTAATGAACTTAAGTGTCGAGAAGCTTCTTTCACATGCCACTTGTGTGCAGGACAGGGTCAACAAATATTTGTAGGCCAACTGTATTTTGTGGTACGCATGTGAGAAGAACTTCAGCTGCTGGAGGAGGAAGTAGCAACACACAGCACAGTTCCTGCAGGCTGTGCATCTTTTGCTAACAAGATCAATTTCCTCCATGTCCTCCTGATTGTCCTCTTCTTCCTCAGAGGTAAGAGACTGTGACTCTCTGGTTGTATACTCACTGAGAGGGGACTTTTTAATAGTGTCCCAGTGGAGGGCCAGGCTGCACAACTCAGATTGTCAATTTTCAACTGTTGCATCTTCATCAAAAGGAATGAGGCATTTACCGATGTCCTCAAGTGCATTGTGGGGAAGCCCATTTGAATTTATCTCTGGAAAATGAAGCGGATCTAGTAACGATAAGTCAGCATAGAGTTTCCCGTGCTGCAGGAAGCGGCGGTGCATACACTCAGAGACTGTATCAAGAATGATGTTGTGAACATTGATCCTGTAGGCTGTCAATGAGTCTGCAGTTGTGTTTTCTTCATCGGCAGACTCTCCTGGCATTGTTTTCCTTTTTTTCATGCGTTTTGGTGGCAGTGCAGGCTGCACTTCCATTTCAGAGTCCACATTTTGGAATCCACCATTGGCCCATTTCACAAAATTGTCTGCCACGTCTTTCACTGTGTCAAAGTCTCTGACAAAGTCTTGTAGTTTGTTGTGTGTTTCTGTCACCATGCGATGGGCAGTCAAGAGATCCATGGTATTGGTTTGGAGATACTTTGACAAAGGCGATGTGAGTGTGAAAACACGCAGGAACAACTGTGCAGTGAGAACTGTCTCATATTTAATGAGTGACTCAATGAAGGCACGTACAGCTGGCTTAAACTGTAAGTTGTCCTGAATTTTGGACAATGTTTCAACTAAGTCCACATACAAAGCATTCTTTGGCTGGGCAAAGGATCCAAAGATCTTCTTTAATGCAGCATCCTTTGAAGACCATCTTGTTTTCCCAATCAGTGAAATTCTTCTGTGTTGGGGGTCCTGACTCACACCTTCCCAAACATTCATTCTCTGATATGAGTCACGAAGAAACACTGCAGTCTCATTAATCAACCCAAATAATGATGCTGCTGTTATCACAACACCTGTGGTTTCAGACATAACCAGGTTTAAAACATGGGCATAACACCATACATGCATTTGAGTTGGGACTTCTTTTGACAGCCAGGCAGAAAACCCCCTGTATTGCCCCTGCATATTTGCAGCCCCATCTGTTGAGTTTCCAATGCAGTTCTTCACATCAAGTTTGCAAGTGGCCAACGTCTCCTTGAGCAGTTTAAGAAAGTCCTCCCCTGTTGATGACTTGCATTCAACAACTGCAAGTAGCTTCTCCTGAATGCTGCTCTCTGTTACGTAGTGGACTACAACACTGCACTGATCTTTTGATGTTATATCTTGGGTTGTGTCTATCTGTACAGTATACATTCCAGCCTGGTTTACTTCAGTTGCAATTGTTTCCTTGATGAGTTGCCGGATAGCCTCCAAAACAGAACATACTGTAGTTTTGGACATTAATGTCACTCGTGAGCCTCTTCCTTTGCCAGTGCTTGATTGGCTTTTTTGGATGCAGTCTTGAAAATGCTGCTGTAAACAGCTGTCATATTTGCTGAGAAGCAGAAGAATTTCAAGAAAGTTCCCATGATCCACAGACATGTCTGCTAATGAGTGAGCTGCCTCATTTTTACTTCCACGATAACCGAGTGCGCATTTGCCTATCAATTTTGTAACATCAATGACACGCTGTAGGACTTGTTGCCTCTTCTGCACCTGTTCTCTGCGAGCTGACATCATATTTGCATCCAGCAGGTTAGGGATGTCTGCTTTACTTATCCATGAAAGATAAGCATTCACACATTCCAGATGAATATGTGTGTTTTCATGACTGTTGAGCCTCTGATGAATGTGTCTCCAATCCTTACATCCTTGAATGAAGGCACTTGTCAGGCACTCTGTCTTTTTAGAAAATGCCATGCAAACTGCACAAAATAATGAGTGGTTCTCAGCATCATAACTCACTCATTTTCTTTGTGATCCATCTTTATGTCTGTATGATTTCTTGACAGATTCTTGTGCGTCAGAAGGCTGATTTGGGTGAAACTTGAAAAATAATTCAAGTGTGTTGGATTTTGGACGTTTGAAATAATTACATTCATTCTGGATCACCTCTGTCACTGGAGCAGCTGTTTCTCTACTTGTGGCTGCAATAGCAGGTGCAGGTGTGACGGCAGCGTCCATTTCTTGGCCTACAGTCTGTGTTGCTGACTCTTCCTCCACTAATTCCTCCTCTTTTTCCTCTTCAGACCTGCTCCCACTCTTGTCTGCCATCATGTCACCTTTATCACTCGTGCTAGCAGCAGGAGCGCTGCTGGGCACATCGTCGGGCACAGGCTTTTTAGAGAATAACTCCACAATATTTGCACTTTTCCCAGATTCAGCCAATAAAGCCTTATGCTTCTTCTCTCTTTTTTTTCTGCTCCACCCTTTTCTACTCGCCGTTTTCTCCCTCCTCGATCCATTTTATTTCATTCCGTGTTGTTGACCTGTTCGCATTACCCATCATTCAATTGTCATTTGACCCGTCATCTCACCAGGTCAACAATCGCGAGAAAATCCACTGACGACCGAAAAACATCCAAAAAACCTTATAATAGATTAGACATTAGATAAATTCACGCTATATGTCCTTTACAGGAAAAATAAAAAACGTCATTATCATTGTTTAGTTGAGTAGGCCTATTATTTGTTACAGTTAACAGGCTGTTTTTTTTGTTTGCTTTTTTCCCTCTTTTTTGTGGGCGCCTTCAGCTCCACTTTATTTTTTTATTATTTTTATTTATTCATTTATTGATTTGTGGTCGCCTATTGACGCAGCCGGTCCGCTTTATTTATTTATTTAGCCTAATCATTTGCGGCCGTCTATTGATGCGGCTGCTCCGCCCCGCTTTATATTTTCATTTATTTATTTGTTTGTGATGCTGCCTGGTGGCAGCCGCATGACCAGGCAGCCACAGTGGCATTTGCTCACATTGCCCAATGGCCAGTCCGTCCCTGGTTCTGTCCTTCTAATGATCTTTGAAAAAGGAAAGCTCCCTGTATTGGATCTCTCGGTGCACTCATCACATTGTTCTCCTAAATAGATCAAAATTAGAACAGTTGAGAGGTACTGTTGTGAGTGCAATGTCAACACTCATGATTTGTTCACGTTGACCATTGTTTTGATGCCATTTAACAGAGGGGACGAGAGCAACACTGTAACAGGCTTGATTTTCTTATTGAACTATGTTCACATGTCCCACCATGTGACTTTCAGGCTCTTTTCCAGCAGCTACACCTGAAGCTTTTTTAGAGTTTTTTAGGGAAAGTATCAAAAATATATATTATTAATTTAAGGTAACCCTAATTTCAAATCAAAAATATCTCTGTAGATTTGAGAAATCTTGTATGTTATGAACCCCAGCAGAAAATGAACTGCCTTTCTGTAGCAGAGCTCCAGTCAACGTCGTCTTGACAAGTAATTCTTGTGTTCAAAACCGAAGTACTTCAGCTAGTAAATACTATGTAAGGCTTGATTAAAGATAATACTACACTTGTTTTTATGAATCAGTACATGCCATGTTCAGTTTCACTCAGAAATGTCCAGTCTGTCTTCTTTCACCCTTTCCACATCATAGCATAAAGACTCTGCATGACATCAGAGTCACAGGAGTCAATTTTACTTGACCAGTCATCTTCTATGAGAGCATTAGAAATTAAAATGCTTCCATTTTGAAATCAGCATGTCAGTTGCAACATCACAAAGCAACATCATGCTGCATAAACATGTTTTTTTCCACCTATAGCACTTGGTTAAGTGTATTAAAATTCAAATTACAGTCACGACTCTGGACTATTTTTGAATGATATTTTTTCAAAACATACCCTCATTCTGTGATTGTGCCATTTGTCCTCTAGGGGACAAACTCCGTTTCAAATCATTGACCATCTCCCAAAAAAACTTTTTTTAAAATCATAAACTGTGGAGATTTACAATGCTATCTATGAAATATTAGCTCAGTATGTCAGACACTTTCTTAGAGGTTTTTCAGTGGACTGCAGACCCAGTTTCACTCATTTTGATTTTCTCACATTGAAATTTGAGGCTGTTTGAAGATGAATATCTCAAGAACAATTCTAGATAAAAGCCTGAAACCTTCACTTGTTTGTCTTGCTAACGTCAGCAGATCAGATTGCTGTTAAATACAGCAGTGGATTGGACATCCCATACATTTGTGAAATACTGCATTAAGAATCACTTTGAGGTCTTCAAGAGTCATTTATTTTAGTACAATCATAAAACTAAACACATCCTAATAAAAGACATTAAAACTGAAAATTGACTGGTTCCATAAAATATTTCTTGTAAACAACAAACCAAAAAAACATCATTTGTATTTGTGTCTTTCTGATGCAGCCACACCCTTAGAAACACACGAAAAAGACTTTTCAACAAATATTTCATAATATTTAAGATTGTGTCAAATTTTCAGGGTGTCTCTGTGCTTGCGCTAGCCATTCTCCACTTCGCCATAGGCGAAGCCTTCCTCAGGATGGCAAAGCCATTTTTAGCATGTTTAGCCACGGTGGCAAAGCTAATTTTGCCTAATAAATGTGGAAAAAGGGTTAACTTGCAACTTTTTTGTAATTTGCCGAGCGATAATCAAAGAAAATAACAAACTGCGTCTCCTTTACTGAAGAGCGCTACCGAGTATAACCGGAACGACCTGAATGCTTCCGATCATTAATAGATGCACACTGTCACGTGTCTCGTCTCAGCCAATCAGAAAAAAGGATTCGGACTAATCCAGGTGTTGTGCAATTTTCACACTCCCCGGAAAAATCTGACTCCCCCTTCGCGTGAACGTGTGTGACTTACTTTTCACTCTGTGGCCACTTGACGGGGTTTTCTGTCGTACGTTTACTGCTTTTGCTGTTGTTTATGGGTTAAATGTGACTAAGTACCGAACTGCAGACATGTTTTCCTGTTAAATATGATTAGGTGACATGTTTCTCCTCCTCTTCTCATCCGTATGTGCCCACCCTAAATGGCATTGGGGAGATCCTACGCTACTCTCAGCTTCACTCCTATGAGGACATCAGGACAGGACAGGGTGTAGTCGCCAAATATTGTTCACATTCCATCAGTGTTCTACACGTGTCATTAAAATAATTGTTCACTGAGAAAACTTTATATCTCCTTACTTAAAATCAGACTCCCCTAAGAATGCAAGATATGGCATCAAAATATGTCTGGTATTTATGTATAAAGTCTTTAATATAAGTATCGTTCTTAAGTATAAAGTAATTTCTTATTGTTGTTATTTTTATAGGGCCAGTTCACAATATAATAGAATTGAAATTCTTTATTGATCCCACACCTGGGAAATTATTAGCTACAACAGCTAAAACACCAAATCACAACAAGTTTAAAAAAAAAACTCGTAAATTACAGTCTGCAAGAACAGAATATTGAAATAAGGGGCTAAATGATCACAGTATGGCAGATTAAGAACAGAGAGACCATTTCAAAACTAGATCTTGAACAGAAATATGCAGGTTGAGTTAAAAGTGCAGATTGTATGATATGAAATAAAATCTGGAGTCAGATTTTTCTGGGCCACTTGACAAAATCTGACTCCCCTACTATTCTTGGAATGCAAGAAGTGGCAACCTCCAAACTTTCTCAGCTACAACATCTGCACCTCTGCTACAGCTGTGTGAAGTATCAACTATGTATTACTTATTACTATCATTACAGGAGAGAAGTTGTAGGGGTAGTCAGATTTTTCTGGACCACTTGACAAAATTTGTCAGATTTTCTACACTTTCTCTCCTGTAATGACTACTTCACACAGAAGCAGAGGTGCAGATGCTGTAGCTGAGAAAGTTCAGACAGACAGACAGACAGACAGACAGACAGATAGATAGATAGATAGATATCCTAAGGCCAGTAATCTCCTAAATTAATTATGATTAATCATCAGAGAATCACTGCCAGTGTCATGGTAATGACTGGATGCAGCTAATTTACAAAGAAATGATTCGGAACTACATGTCAGCTTTCAAAGATTGGACTTTTCATAGAACACTTCATGTTTTTAAATTTACAGACGGACAGACAGGAACCCTAAGGCCAGTAATCTCCTCAATTAATTATGCTTAATCATCAGAGAATCACTGAACCAGCTCTGCATCTAACGGGTTCCTGCAGCCCAGAGGGATCTCAGGAACCATTAAGGTGGTAATTGAGGAAATTCGCCCTGCTGCTCACTGCCTCCATCCAGACGTCTATCCCTCTACCACTGATAATTCATTTAACTGAGTAACCACTTTGAACGGTTTGATTAATTTACCAGTCACATCTGTTAACGACAGCTTTCCTCTTAATGGATTTTGCAACGAAGCAACGAAGACACTAAACAAGAAATTAGACCTGAATTCTATGAAGCCGGATCTCAAGGACTTTAAGTTTGTGGAGGACTTCATAAACCTTTACTGAACCCTGCATGGAGAAATCTTCTTGGCAGGGGTTCAGTCTGTGTCCAGTGTGCATACGCTGGTGTCGTTGTAGGGTTCCTTGTTGGTTGGACGTTGGTCCAGACTGGTCAAAGCAGCACTGTTCACCATTGGCAGAGTGCTGACAAGTCTGAGACTTTTGTCCATCTGTTCCGTTCTGCTTGGAAAACAAAGAGAACGTCACTGTTGGAATTTAACATTCAGTTGTCTGATTATGTCAGAATTCCTAATCTAACCTACATCCCCAGATTAACCTGGACCAGATTTCTGTGACAAAACCAATACAGGTTAGACTGAATGATAGCTGATAATGTGTTAACAGAATTCAACTGACCACAGTTGTTCAAAACGGTTTTGAAACAATTTTGCAGCAATATCCAAAATTATCCAATACACAATTGTGTGTACACTGTGACTGAGACCAGTCTTTACATACCTCACTGTGACACTGATTGAATGCTTTCTTTCTGGTGCGGATCTGCTGGTGTTGTTTCAGGGAACCCAAAGTTGTAAAAGTCTTCTTACACTCATCACATCTGTATGGTCTCTCCCCAGTGTGGACACGTTGGTGAACTTTGAGGTTTGCAATGTAGCTGTAGCGTTTCCCACACTGATCACAAAGGTATGGTTTAACCCCAGTGTGGGTCACTTCATGAGCTTTTAACTGTGAGTACAATGCAAATGGTTCACCACAGTGATCACATCGGTACACATCATGTCCAGTGTGGATGCGTTGGTGATATTTTAAGGTCTGTTGGGAGCTGAAAGTTTTTTCACAGGAGTCACAGTGGTACCGCTTTGTACCAGAATGGGGGCATTGATGGATCAACAACTGTTCATGCTGAGTAAAGGTTTTCACACACTGATCACAGTTGAATGGTTTCACTCCACTGTAAATGAGTTGATGGCTTTTTAAATGAGTCTTCCGAGTAAAAGCCTTACCACACTGATTACAGCTGAACAATTTCACTCCACTGTGAATGAGCTGATGTCTTTTTAACATACTCTTCTGATTAAAAGCCTTTCCACACTGAGCACAGCTGAATGGTTTAACTCCACTGTGAATGAGTTGATGGCTTTTTAACTGACTCTTGTGAGTAAAAGCCTTTCCACACTGATCACAGCTGAATGGTTTAACTCCACTGTGCATTAGTTGATGACTTCTTAATGTACTCTTGAGAGTAAAAGCCTTTCCACATTGATCACAGCCAAACAATTTCACTCCACTGTGAATGAGTTGATGGCTTTTTAACTGACTCTTCTGAGTAAAAGCCTTTCCACACTGAGCACAGCTGAATGGTTTCACTGCACTGTGAATGAGTTGATGGCTTTTTAAGTGACTATTGTGAGTAAAAGCCTTTCCACACTGATCACAGCTGAATGGTTTAACTCCACTGTGAATGAGTTGATGTCTTTTTAAGTCACTCTTCTTAGTAAAAGCCTTTCCACACTGATCACAGCTGAATGGTTTAACTCCACTGTGCATGAGTTGATGGCTTTTTAAATGAGTCTTCCGAGTAAAAGCCTTACCACACTGATCACAGTTGAATGGTTTAACTCCACTGTGCATGAGTTGATGGCTTTTTAAGTGACTATTGTGAGTAAAAGCCTTTCCACACTGATCACAGCTGAATGGTTTAACTCCACTGTGCATGAGTTGATGGCTTTTTAAGTGACTATTGTGAGTAAAAGCCTTTCCACACTGATCACAGCTGAATGGTTTAACTCCACTGTGAATGAGTTGATGTCTTTTTAAGTCACTCTTCTGAGTAAAAGCCTTCCCACACTGATCACAGCTGAATGGTTTAACTCCACTGTGAATGAGTTGATGGCTTTTTAACTGACTCTTGTGAGTAAAAGCCTTTCCACACTGATCACAGCTGAATGGTTTAACTCCACTGTGAATGAGTTGATGTCTTTTTAAGTCACTCTTCTGAGTAAAAGCCTTTCCACATTGATCACAGCTGAATGGTTTGTCCACAGTGTGAATATGTTTGTGAATTCTTAGCTTTGTTGCTGTAATAAAAGTCTTGTCACATTGCTCACAACTCAGTGATTCATCTCTTTTTGCCGTTGTTGCCGAACCATCCTTATCCTCCTCAGAGGTCCGACATCTCACTCCATTGCTGTGTTTACATTTCTGTAGCAAAAGACAAAGATAAAAACAGAGGCAGTGATGGAAGAGCAATCATGAAAAAAATTGAACCTAAAAGTCTCAATTCCATGTAGTTAGACATGAGGCTGAAACAAAATCAAGAATCTGCAGACATGCCAGCAGCTTTGTCATTAGAAACCTAGAAATGTGTCAACAGCACACTCACAATGTCAACAAAACTATTTTCACAGGCCGATAGTTTTCAGCTTTCTACACGGTAGTTTTAGAATATTGGGTAGTAAAATCTGTCGATCAGCGTGAAAAACAAAGCAGAGCTCGTGACTGATGGGATTGTACCACCAGGATCTCTTGATCCCCAGACTTTCCGTTAAGTTACATTACTGGAGAAATGTACAATTTGAAATTTCTCCTCGGGGATCAGATGTTGATACCAGTCCAGAAAAGATCTGTAATTCTGCCACTGAATTCTGGATTTGGCCCGAACGACCTGGGAAATTTGTTGTGCAGCAGTTACACAAGCGTTCACCATCAAACAACAAAAGCAACAAAACAGTAAAACACAGGGATGTCAACAGGAAATTCGGATTTCAGCTGAAAATTGACGTGGCGGGGCGGGGGGGATGAAGCTGAGAGATTTATAGAAGTCATTTAGACTGATAAAAATGGTCAAAAACATAACACTAGACTTGTTTCAGTCAGCAAATTTAATGAAAAGTTAACTTACATGTTCTTCAATCTTTTCTCACTATCTTCAGTCCAAAATATTTCACAAATCTATGAGTTCTATTCTACTATGTACAATATATACAAGTCAGTTCACTGCAACACTCCTATTTTGTCAATTTTCTTCTCTTTGCAGCAAGCTGTGTAAGTCTCTGGACAGCCTTCCTTTTCAACTCCTGCTGGTGGGCTTTTCTTGCAGTCATTTCCTTCTCTTTCAATGTATCTTTTGCCTTGGCACTTGAAGTAGCTGTTGATGCTGCTGGTGTAACTGTCTGACAGTGCTACGCATCCACGCGATCCGTAATTAATCAAATCGTTACAATACACACAAAAAGCTTTTCCGGCCACGTCTGGTTTCTTCAGAAATTGTCCAAGTGTTTCCGTTACCTCGTCGATCATTGAGCCAATTTTCACCTTCACAGTGACTTTTCTCTCCAGCCATTCCCATCGGAACTTATTTTTGACACTTTTGTCAATTTCTGTGACTGGTGACTCCTGATCCTTCGTTAAAAATCTCATCATTCCACTCAACACGATACCAAATCTCCAAACATCCGAGTCGAACACGCCACCATGAATTTGTAACAAAGAATGCTACGAGCAATTTGATTGGTCCAAGCTTGAAGCTGTCCAACTGCTGGGCCATTTACAATCGAACGATAGCTTCAGTGAAAATCTCGCAGGAGTGAGGCATGAGTTTCGTAGTGAGGCGCGAGTTTCGTTTAACGAAACTCACGCCTCACTCCCGCGAGATGTTAACAACGTTAACATCAGCGACAATAAAGTACCTAACCCCCCCCTAAAATTTTCTCAACAGATTTAGAGGATTCACAGAAATGTTCAAATTTGACATTAAATTGGCGGAAATCCGCGGATCCGCAGACAATTGTCATCCCTGAAAACAGTTAAAGGAATAACAACGATTAAAGGAAATGTTTTTAAAATGTAAAAAAAACACAGTAAAACAATTAAAAGCAAAATAAAAGCCATTTAAAGAAAAATCAAACAAAACATAAGATAGACAGGGACATCGGCAGCAATCTTGGTCATTTGGTCAGACGTCGTAAAAGTTTTCAATAAACAGCCACCGATGTAATCATGTAGAGGACTTTTCTTTGGTCTGCACTGTTTGAGACACCAGATTACATTTTTAACATAGATTTATTTCCAACCCGGATAAAAGAAAGGGATTCTGTGGAGACGCTGACATGAGACAGTTTTTAGTCTCAGCGTGTTTAGCCCTGAAATCATGGGAGTCAAACCTGACATAAAAACTGTTCAGACTTTGAGCCAGCTCTAAATCAATATTATAACCACTGAGCTGAACTCTCTCATTGACACATTAATTGGTTCCAGTGATCAGATTCATGCCGTCCCAGACTGAACTGAGGTTGTTCATTTTGAGCTGAGACTCAAGGTTGTCTTTGTATTGTCTTTTGTGGGTCCTGATCTCCTACTTTATTTCCTTCTGTCAGTTATACAGATTTAGTGTATTTCCTTCTCTGAAGACTGTTTTCTTTCTGAACAGTAGGTCTTTAAGCTTCTTAGAAACCCATGGCTTAGTGTTTGGATATAGTTTAACAGTTTTTTCAGGAATAACACTGGTTTCACAGTCTGTGACCCAGCTGCTCACAACATCAGTCGGTTCATCAATATCAGCTGAGGACTCCTTAAACACGTCCCAGTCAGTAACCTCCAGACATCCCTGCAGAGTGTGACAAACTTTCACTCTGATGTTCTGCACTTTGCCTTGCTTCAGTACAGTGGTAGACAGGGATAAGGAGGATGCAGTTGTGGTCAGAGGAACCCAGAGCAGAAGCACCTTTGTGCCCACAGGTATTTATTTCACTGGCCTTTGGACGGATATAGACAAGTTTCACAAATATTTGGGGAAACTTCTGAGGCAGATATGAAGGGCACAATGAAGCAGAAAGCAGTTCTAAGTCAGTATTGCACAGTTTCTCCAGGACAGTGTCAGATTTGCACCAGCACTGTCCTTGTCATTTGGAAGACCCACTTGTGCCCAAGCTTTCATTTGCTGGCTGATGTTGCTTCCATATTTCCACATAATGTTCTATCTTCTTGATGCCATCTATTTTGTGAAGTGCACCAGTCCCTCCTGCAGCAAAAACACTCTCACAACATGGTGCTGCCACCCCCATGCTTCACAGTTGGGATGGTGTACTCAGGCCATCCTCAGCCAGCATCTTCACAAGGTCGTTTGCTTTTGTTCTGGGCTTGATGAGCACATTTCCCTCCAAAACAATTCTAACCTTAACCAATCTCCATCTTGAGCAGTAGGATGGCTTGACATTCCCATGGTGTTGATCTGTGCATGTAATTATTTGGACAGATAAACGTCAAACCACAGCAATCTGGAAATTGCACTCAAGGATGAACCACACCTGTGGAGGCCCACAAATGTCTTCCTGATGTCTTGGCTGATTTCTTTAGGTTTTCTAATGTCATCACACAAGGAAGCAGTGGGTTTGAGGTGTGCCTGAAAATACATCTTAATCTATCAAAAGCTTTCAAAGTCAGGACATCATCATCTTGAAGGCATAGCAATCTTAGTGTATGCAAACTTCTGATTATAGAATAGAATGACTTTATTCAGTCCCTCCAAGATTTCGCGGGCGTTTTTCGTGATTGTTGCGGCCGAAAATGCCTGAATTCGCGGCAGATTTTCTAAAAAAATTGCGTTAAAAGTTGCAATGTTTTAAGCTTATTTGTTGTGATGAAATTGCGGGAGACAGTGACAACTACTAAAAAGCTGCATTTTTTCCAGATTGTAGAACATGTTTCAACGCTGTAATTGACAATATTTATTCCGAAATTAATTATATAACGTTCCAACCCATTTCCACAAAAGCTGGCACACCACAGTGGGAAATTAGCAGCAGCCAGATACTGGTTTAACATGATGTGGTTGGTAGATTTGCGGCACAAAATGCTAATTTACTATTGAATGAATCATATTTGGACATATCTGTCAGTGGCTTAAAAAGTTAATTTCACATCCTGGCACACACGTGTTCACAAGCACACGCTCACGGCTTGTCACGTCAACTAACAAGAACAGCACAGAGAGCGCAGTCCTGCACCAAGACAGGGGTGTGTTCTGCATGTGTACATACCGAATCGCGTGACCTAAATATGTAGCTGGTAACTGGAATTGATGGGACTCAGAAACACCCCCACAATTTAATCAGTTGTTCCTTGTGTCATTTCCGATACGTCCACAGTGGTAGATTTGTTGTAGGATCACAATCATGTGATAGTCAGCAGGCCGCTGAGGTAGCATTCATCTGTTGCCATGGTTACCGTGCCGCTATCAGACGCAGTGCCGCTATGAATCCTTAACAAATACGTGGATCCAAACTTTAAGTCGCATCACTGCTGAAGTCTAATCATTTGGTCCTTGTGTCATTTCTGACCGACCCTGAAAATTTCATTCAAATCCCTGAGTCTGTTTTTGAGTGATGTTGGTAACAGAGGAAGGATTCACACACGCCGATTGTCACATAACACTGCCGTGTTCTTTGGTGGAATAATTAAACTAATTTACCTCATTCTTTCAGTACTCTAATGGATCTGGATGCAACGGTTTCCATCATGGTGATTAATGTGGTCTGTTTTCCGCTCATTTCAGCCGTTCTAATATGTTTCATGTTTTTTTAAAGTGTATTAATAGCTGATTTTTTTTTTCTTCTTTTTTTGAATTCCACCACAATATTGCACGGTTGTAAAACAGTTTAGCTTCGCTTTGGTGAAAAACATCAGTGAATTAGTTGTTTATCAATGTCTTCAGCAGTCATTTTTGTTGGTAAATGAGACATTAGTACCGCACATGTCTGCATCTTCAAACCATAAACAAGGAAGTGAATTTGGTGACGTATGTGCATTAGGTTTGCGCTGGGGGCTGCTATGATTGGTGGAACTCACGGGAGGCGGGCCAAAATTGCGGGAAAGTTGCGGTGATTGGACAAAATTGCAAGGCCACGCAAAATTTGCAGAGATTGGTTGATTTCGCGTGATCACAACATCGCAAATTCCTGGAGGGACTGCTATATTGATCCCCGAAGGGAAATTCAATTGTTTGGTCTTATCTTTATGCATTTGAATTAAACAGTCCGATTGCTGATGGCAAGAAACATTTCCTGAATCTTTCAGTCCTGCAGCACAGGGATAGGAGCCGTCCACCGATGTTTTGTTGTTCACTGAGGCAAATGTGAAGTGGATGATCCATGTTTGTCAGAATGGCCTCCATCTTTCTAAGTGTCCGTCTCTCCACCTCATCCTCCAATGTGTTCAATCCGATTCCAACTACAGAGCAGCTTTTTTAATCAGTTTGTTCAGATGCCTTGCATCCTTGTTCTTTATGCTGCCTCCCCAGCAGACTGCAACATAAAACAGGACACTTGCTACCACAGACTGATAAAACATCTGCAGCATCTTACTGAAGATGTCTATTGATCGAAGTGCTCTCAGGTAAAAAAAGTCGGCTCTGGCCCTTTTTGTAGATCAAGTCTGCATTTTTAGACCAGTCTAATTTATTGTCAAGGTGGACACCTAAATATTTATATGATGTCACCACCTCCATGTCAACACCACAAGTGTTCAATAGATGAAGAGGGGTTTTGGATCTGCGGAAATTTATGATCATTTCCTTTGTCTTTGAGGCGTTGAGTAGCAGGCAGTTTTTGTGACTCCAGTCACTGAAGGCACTTATCAGATCTCTGTATTCAGCTTCCTGTCCATTTCTGATACATGCCACGATAGCAGTGTCAGCGTATTTCTGAATGTGGCAGGACTCAATGCTGTATTTGAAGTCAGATGTATACAGTGTGAACAGGAATGGAGCCAGGACTGTTCCTTGTGGAGCCCCAGTACTGCTCATTAATGTCCCAGAAACACAGTTCCCCAGCCTGACAAACTGGCCTTCCTGTCAGGTAATCTGTGATCCATGAAACACAGAAAGGAGCCACTCCCATCTCTGTGAGCTTGTGCTTGAGGATGGTGGGTTGGATGGAGTTGAAAAATCAAAGAACATGATTCTCACATAAACTCCAGGTTCCTCCAGATGAGACAGGGCATGGTGAAGCATGAAGAGGATGGCATCATCCACTCCAATGTGTTTTTTGTAAGCCAACTGCAAGGAATCGAGTTTGTCTTTGACCTCAAGCCTCAGTAGACGTAAAACCAGCTGCGCCAGAGTTTTCATGATGTGTGAGGTCAGAGCAATAGGTCTGTAGTCATTTAGTTCAGCCGGACATTTGATTTTTGGTACCGATACAATACAGGATGTCATCCATAGAGCAGGCAGTCTTTGCAGGTAGGACTGTGTTTCTACAGAAGCTGATGTATTCAGTAAAACAATCAACCTGTCTGTCAATGTTCATACTGTCCTCATCCGTTTCCAGAAGCACATTCCAGTCTGTTGATTCAATGCAGTCCCTTAGAGCTTCACTAGTTTGAGGAGTCCATCTTCTGATTTGGACTTTAGTTGCAGACTGTCTCAGCACACAAGGTTTGTAACAGGTCTGCAGATAAACCAAGTTATGATCTGACCTGCCCAGTGGTGGGAAGGCAGTAGCTCTGTAAGCTTCTTTGACATTGGCATACAGCAGGTCTAGGGTTTTATTCTCTCTGGTAGGGCAGTTAAACTGTGTAAATCCAGTCAGATGAGAGGAGAGGCTGACATGATTGAAATCTCCTGATATTATTACAAGTGCCTCAGGATGTTGAGTCTGTATCCTAGCTACAGTATCATGCAACACATCATATGGAAACAAGTAAGTTGCTTTGGGTGGAATGTATACAAGTATTGTTATGATGTGACCCTTGGAACATAGTATGGTCGAAGTCCATAGTCAAGTCCAAGATTGTGAAGAAAGTAATAAAAATTCTATTAAAAAAATTGTCTTTCGTTATTCTGGCATTTAAAGATAATTTTGGTCATCTTAACAGACATAAAACAGGAGAAGCATTGCCAGATTTAATGTCAGATCGTGTAAATTAAAAAAGGGTTATGTGTCGTTTATACAGTGTAAGTAAACTTCTGGGTTCAACTGTCTGAATTTCTTGAAAAGGAAAAGGCTGGTAAACTCACAATGCTCAAAAGTATTATTCTCTACCAAAGAAAATGCTGCTCTTTACCTTCCTCAACAACTTGCTTGAAAAACAAGACTTTTCTTCCGTTACTTATCTTCATCATCATGTAAGACATTTTCATAAAGTATGATCAGCAGCTAGTTCAGCCTCAAACAAAGAACAAGCAGCTTCCTAGCAGTCCACCATTATATCCTCAGTACAGCTGCTTCTGCAGAGCTACATCTCTCCAGCCAACGTCACCTGGCTTTGGTCGGCCCATCTAACCAACTGGAGCAACTTTACACATTTTAAAGAACAAATGAATGATCATAATGTTACAGTGGTATGTTTCTCACCTTTTGTGAAGAATCCATGTTTCCTCCGTTGTTGAGCTCAGACTAAATGGCTGCCAACATTCCTCTGCTCCTCCGTCAGACTCTCCTCCTCCTGCCAATCACCTGTCACATCAAACACATCTTCATTAGGATACCACTCTATACACAAGTGTCAGAGTGTCCCATATGTTCATCAGCCAACACAGAGGACACATTTCAACTCAATAGTTCACTTTTAGCTCTTTTCAGTTTCACCTAAAACTGATACAAATGAACTTAAACTGTTAAAAATAAGGAACACAGACAGAAAACAGACACGGAAAAAGAGAATAAAGAGAACATAAAGATGCTACTGCAGGTGATTCAAGACAGGAATGCTGGTAGAAAACTGTTCATGCTGTAAGTTAGTGAATGTATTTTACTGCTCAGTGTTCTGTTTAAAGGCAGCTCTCACTCTCTGTTCTTTGCACTCTTCCATAGTGTCAAGTGTCCTCCCACTTTCAATGACAGGCGATTCTCATTGATGATTTTTCTCACAGTTTCTGCAGTTTCCCCACTTGAAAAAGGATGTTTCATCTACCCAGGGTTTGAGCAGGACTCCACTCATCAATCAGACAGTTGCTTTCTTTCTTTTCCCTCTTTTATTTTGCAGTGGTCGCAAATTCATGAGATACAGAGGTGGCAACTTCCATAAGTTTAGTTGATAGATTGAGGTGAAAAACCTTTAAACAGAACACAAAAGGACAATGTTGGCATTACTGCATTCAGCAAATAGTAACAACCATTCCTCATGAACATTTTCACCACATTGGCAAATGCTACTCCACTCAATTTATGTTTGTCAACCTCAACACCACATAAACTGAAGCGACAAATCATGGCATGAGCAATATTCAACCCAATACTATACCACACATGAATTTATCTGTATTCTAAAGAGTTGATTTTGAATCACAGTTTAACAAATTACTCTGAGCATTTTTATCAAAAATGTTTTAACCATTTTATACTTTTTACTTCATGGTTTTAAAATTATTTAAAGTGCATAAAGTGCTTTTAAAGTGCAATCCTTTCCAGATCCAATAAATAAATAAAGGGCATCGTAAAAACCCACCATTACAAACAGGATGAATTCACTGGTCTTAGCTGGAACCCTCTAATTAGCACATATTAGCCTGCAATCTTATTTTCAACTGAACAATTTAAAAAACACACGGCAATTATTGGTAAACAGACAAAGTTTACAGCAAGCCGCTCGTGGCTGATCTCCGTGGCTAATGCTAATGCTAACACATACTGCAGTGGCACACATCGGCAGCTTAAACAGTCTTTTAGAGTCTCCAGAATTCTGCTCTTACCGGCTGCAACCAGGATTTTGGAGATGAAGGCAATCCTGCACAGTTTGCCGCAGATCTTGATGCTTTCCCAACAGAAACTCACGGACACTTTGTTTGAACTCGGTCATTCATTCTCAGTTCCTCCTCAGTGTTGCGTGTGTCCCCATGTATGCCGCTGGTGGCAAACCTGCAGCCGCAAATTGTTTCCGCCCCAGCTTCTTCTTCTTCTTCTTCTTCTTTTTGTTTAATGGCAGTTGGCACGCAACTTTAGGTGCATTACCGCCACCTTCTGGAACGGAGTGTGGGGCAGGAAGGCCCCAGCAGCCCTTAAACCCTCTCTCTTAAACCTGTTCTTTCCATAAATAAAAGCAATGCTCTAGCAACATGTTTCAAAGATAAATTACTCAAAATTTCCCTGACCTCGAATTTAATTTTACTATCACAGATTTTCCTCATGAATACTCTTCTCTGCTGCTGAAACTTGGGGCAATAAATCAATACATGCTCAACATTCTCCTCCACTCTACAGCATTCACATTCCCCTGTATTATGTTTTCCAATAATTCTCAGAGTGCTATTCAGCCCTGTGTGCCCGAGTCTTAATCGTGACAAGACATCCTCCTCTTTCCGGCCTAAACAGCTGTGTTCTCCTAAATTCCCCTCTACACGTCTTTGAATGGAGTAATAAAAGCGACCTTTCAAGCAGGTATCCCATTGTCTTTGCCATTTCTTCTTCATTCGTTCTTTAACTATTGTTTTAACTTCAGATCTACTATACTTCATGGGAAAGTCAATTACATTTTTAGCAGCCCCTCTTTTTGCATACTTGTCTGCTAACTCATTTCCATCCACTTCTGTGTGTGCCGGAACCCACAAAATAATAACTTGCTTGCCTTGTCTCCCTAGCCTATAACTAATTTGACCAATTTCACATATAATATCTTGTCTTGCCTCAGATTTCAAATTTTTAACACTTATTGCTGCACTGCTGGAGTCAGTTGCAATCACAGTTCTTTCTTTTCCATTATCCTCTGTCCAGTTTAATGCCAGCAATATTGCTGCCAATTCCCCGGTGTACACTGATAACTTGTCGCTTGTTCTTTTATTAATAGCAATGCCTAATTCAGGAATAACAAAAGACACTCCAACCTGACCTGTAAGTGACCTTGACGCATCAGTATAAATTACCAAATCATTTGAATAAACATAAGAAATATACCCATTAACAGAACCACTATTACACTTCTTTTCCAATAAGCTTAGATCCACCTTTATTTCTGTCAGTAACCATGGAGGAGTAAGAGAAATTGAAACCGTTGGACTTATTTCAAGTTGATCTATTCCGGACTCTTGTGTCATGCTTTCTATTACCCATCCAAAGTTATTAATCTGCACCTTCTCTTTTTCCTGACTTGGCTGCAACACGTTCAACACCGGATGACTTTGTCTATGTCTCTGTAAGTTAGCCCAGTAAGTCAGAGCGAATTGCATCCTTCTAAAATCTAATGGCATCGCTCCCATCTCCACTTGAATGGCATCTACTGGGGTTGTTTTCATTGCTCCACAGCATAACCTCAATGCAAGACTCTGAACAACTTCCAACTTTTTCAGGTTGGTCTTGGCAGCTGAACTGTAAACTACACAGCCATAATCTATCACTGATCTGGTGTAGGACCGGTGTGTAAATGCTTCTCCTTTGAGTTTTCAGCTCCTTCCAGTTTGACTTGACACATAGACTGCTTTGCACTCTGTGTCACCTGTACCTTCAGAGTTCTGAATAAAAGAAAAAAGATTTATTGCAAAGAACAAAAAGGTTTTGCCTCCACAGCAGCTTGTTATGAAAATGATTGTATTTGATGATTGAACGTTCTTAATTATTGTAATACTGTGTGATGTGTGCTAAAAGAGGAACAAGGACACGAGCCATCATAAATATCATTTCATTTTACATGTCTTATTAAAAATATGACATTATATAAATATGCACTACTGTTCAAAAGTTTGTGGTCATTTAGAAATGTTTTTTTCTTTTTCTTGAAATCAGTTTTTTCAATGAAGATAACATTAAATAAATGATAAATCCAGTCTAGACCTTGTTAATGTGGTAAATGACTATTGTAGCTGGAAACGGCTGATTTTTAATGGAATATCTCCATAGGGGTACAGAGGAACATTTCCAGCAACCATCACTCCTGTGTTCTAATGCTACAAGTGTTAGCTAATGCTGTTGAAAGGCTCATTGATGATTAGAAAACCCTTGTGCAGTTATGTTCAGAGGTGGAAAAAGTACTGAAAAAATGTAATTGAGTAAAAGTATCTTTACTTTGTTTAAATTCTACTCAGAGTAAAAGTAAAAGTACCCATCTAAAAATGTACTTGAGTAAAAGTTCAAAATTACTTCATTTAAAATGTAATTTGAGTACAAGTTACTTCGTTACTTTCATTTATTTAATGCAAAAAAAGGATGAGTCACAGGGCCAGGTTGGGTGTCAAATTCGGCCCGGGACTTTTTGGACCAGACTAGCCCACCTGTGCGCACCCCCCTTTTCTGCTCAAGTCTGCTAAAATTGGATCCAACCTGTTAACCTGCACACCAACTGACCTACAAGAGCTGCCGTGTTCATGTGCTGGGGATGCACATTTTGGATAATTGGTGGCCTTAAAAAAGAACTGAATTATCATTTGCATGAAACGAAGCCAGGAGACATCATGATGTGACTGGTTCAGCAGGCTTTGAGTGACACTGAATTAAACTTCTGCTTCAGGAAAACATGAAAGCTCTAACCAGCAGCCATTAATCATCACAGGAGACTTTTTCACTGATCTCGTGTTGTGTTTGGTGAATTTACCATGTTGTGTATTTGTACTTTCTCTGTGTCCTTCACTGACAGTAATCTAACCACTGAGAGGTAGAACTGCTGAAAGTGTTTGAAGTTAAACACAGCAGTGTGTATCTGGTTCAGACAGAATTAATCCTCATGAAATGTGTGTGTTTCATGTAGTAACATAATAAGGTTTTGTTTGAATGGTATCAAGCCCTCCAACTCATACGACCACAGAGGTCGTATGTATGTGCCCCTGAATACGACCCATGAAAGCGTATTTTAGATTAGCGCCCCTGCGGGTGACAGGGAGGCATTACGTGATTAAATTAGCCTAACGGCTTTTCCCTCACTTTCGCAAGACGGAGTTTTCTGCACGCACATAGTAGTTCAAGGTAGGTACGGTAAATCTGTTTTAATTAATAGTATTTGAGAACAATAAAACATGTTGTCAGTGCTTTGTAATGCTGTTTGACTGGCTAATATAGTATCTAGAATTACTACTGGGGACAATATTAACGTTATAAGAGCTAATGTTAAAACAACTAGCCAAAGATATTTACTGGCAAGCTAGCATTAAAACAGCTAGGTAGCTGTAAGCCGATTTTCAAATGTTGTTATACTTAAGTTGCAGTCAATTACAGCCATTTTCAGTACAAAAAATCGCTAATATTCTATTTGTAAATTTAAAAAAATGACGAAAAATACAGGGAATATTGGACCCGCATCACGAGGTGCATTTCCTTGAAAACGACCGATTCGTGGATTTTATACCGACTTCAAGACATGTTTTGGACAAAATAGTTTACTGGCTTGTGTCGTCTGGATGTAAATAGTTGGATTATGGCCGTTTTTTGTGGAATATTTTCATCTGTGTGTAATAATGAACCCGGAAATGTGAGTCACGCTGTGTGCGTTGAAGCCGTGTATAGAGAACGGATGGATGGATATTTGTTTTTGTCGGACAAATGTGTTTTTCTCACCCGCTGTGGTAATCACATCTGAAAGTGGTTTATACCGGCGGATTCATGAGAATCTAAGCTTTCCATCGGCGTATAGTGTTTGTATAATCGCGTTTGCAGCCGTCGGACATTCTTGAAATTCCTATGCAAATTAGTAAGTGTACCGCCGGCGGTACACTGAAGCTTAACGTTACCTATTAGTCACGTTTCTTCACGTTACCGATTAGAGAAAGCGTGTAGCATATACATTTATATCTGCTCCATGCCTGATATCAGGCAAGATCCCAGACTGGAGGTATTAGCCTATTTAAAAGTGTGACTGTGTCTGTGAAATAATTTCATTTCCAATATGCCAGTATTAATCATCCTGCCCTAAACCCATATATGCATATTGTTTAGTAAAAGATGTCAAAGGATGTAGGGGTGAAAAATCTTTCCAAAACTAGTAGTCCCAAAATCTGATGGATGACAGAGGTTTTTGAGAATTACAGCTAGAATAGAATACCAGTAATAGAATACCACATCATGTACTTGTTAATTCTATAAAAAGCACCTATTCTTTATTTCAGACCTCTTCTAGAGCCCTCTCCTTCTACAAGACTATCATGACTATATTTTTCATGAATTGACTAATTTGATCCTGATTAATATTATACAATAGCAGTTTGCTTAGAAAAGCAATATGCTGTATGAAGATTTTCTAAGGTAAAGGACCCTGACCTCTGTCAACAAAGCTTGTGTGAGAAAATTATCCTTATTCTCTAATAACACAGTCTGCACTTTTCTTGTCTTTATTCATGGTTCTTTCCCCAGATGCCTACACAAAAAGATTGCACGACATGTAAAAAAAGCATAGGGGTGGCAAGTAAGACATGCCAGCACTGTGGTGGCAAGCAGCCGTATAAAGTCAGGCTGGAGAGCCAGAAAGAGAAGCTTGCTTCAGAAGGTTGGAGAGAGCGGCAAAAGACAAACAGCAGCATCAACAAAGTATATGATGCCACAAATCTTTTGGTAAGATGCATTTCTTTCGGATTGCTGTCATAAAATACTAAGTAAAGAATCTCTGATCTTCCTTGTTCTTTATTGTGCATGAAAGTCTGAGCTCCCAGGGTACATGATACATACGTCGTATGCATACATGTGCAATACATCGTATGCTATGCTATTATATTTCTGTAATAACACATTTGATTTCAGT